>NC_079190.1:251047464-251349736 GCF_029499605.1 Hyla sarda | reverse complement strand
CTGTACATGTATGTACAGACAAGTATAGTAATATATTAATGAGGGATCTCAACAAGTTTGATGCTTGGGCAGAAAACTGCCAAATTAAGTTTAATGGGGATAAATGTAAGTTTAAGAACTCAAGACTGGAAAACAAATTTCACCATTACACATAAAAAACACTGCACATGAAAAAAAAATCACATCACCTTGTAAAGGTGAGGCTAAAGCAAGTCTGCAGCAGCTCCACATCACAATCCACTGGTAAAAGATACAGTTTTTGAGGGTTTTATTTGGCCAAAAATCAAACATGTATATGTAAACCTAAAACTTAACATTTATTCAGTATCTAAATAAGACACCTGTAATCAACAGGGATAACACTACAGTACAAACACATCAGTGTGATAAGTGCACAAAGACAAGCCAAAATACCACAAAAACGTAATACAAATAGTTAGCACTATGGCGAACAATTAAATGAACACAAACATGATGATGTCCGCAAGGTATCAATCTGACTATCTCTCACCCTAACCCGTGACTCAGGGGATGAGAGACTTGAGGGACAACAGGGTAGGAGAGGGGCCAGGGAACCTGCTATTGCCATGATAAGTACCTCTTTACTCGTCCTGCCCTAGGCAGAGTGAACATCCAGATAAGGATGGCCCTAGGCGGAGTGAATGTCTTGATAAGGACGGCACCTGTTAAAGGGATACCTGTTAAAGGGACACTCAGCTGGTGCCAGAAAGTTAAACAGTCAATGGAGTATACGCAAAAAATTCCAAAGTCCAAAATAGCGTATTTTTGGTCACTTTTTAGATCATGAAAAAATAAATAAAATGGGATCAATACATAAATGGTAACGCTTAAAACATCAGATCATGGCGCAAAAAATTAGCCCTCATATCACCCGGTATGCGGAAAAATTTAAAAGTTATAGGGGTATTTTCCTGCATGTAGTTATGATTTTTCCCAGAAGTGCGACAAAATCAAACCTACATAAGTAGGGTATCATTTTAATCGTATGGACCCACAGAATAAAGATAAGGTGTCATTTTTACCGAAAATTGTACTGTGTAGAAACGGAAGCCCACAAAATTTACAAAATGGCTTTGTTTTCTATTTTGTCGCACTATGATTTTTTTTCTTTTTCGCCGTAGATTTTTGAGTAAAATGACTGATGTCATTACAAATTAGAATTGGTGGCTCAAAAAATAAGTCATCATATGGATTTTTAGATGAAAAATTGAAAGGGTTATGATTTTTAAAAGGTGAGGAGGAAAAAACGAAAGCGCAAAAATGGAAAAACCCTCTGTCCCCAAGGGGTTAAGGTCTTAGATGGATGGCTCACTTTGATCAAATAAATCATGAAGCCATACAGTACTAATGTATAATGCCACCCATTAATTTGCAAATAAATAATGCCTTACTATAATTTAAATACCTATACCTTCAGATAAATAATGTTGCCATGCTGTATAAAATGTACCATACAATTCTAATGAATAATGTTGTCATAAACTGTACACAGAAATAATACCACCCTGTATACTGTACATAAAAAAAATGTTTTTCTGCAGTATTTTTGGATAAAGTTCGCTGGTTTACGAAGTAATTCCTAAGGATCTGAACATTTCCATCAGAATGATGATTGCAGCCTTTGGGGAGTGTCATTGTTGCCTAGAAACAGCATTAGTCAGAGCCAAGCTTGGCGGCAATGCCTAGTGCAGCGTCACTAAATTCTTTTATCAATCATACTTTCATTCTTACAGTAAACCAATTAAGATCAATGATAAACAATTGTTTTATAGTTTATTGCTGATCTTAATTTCAGTATTGCTACTGCTTACCAACAAGCGGATTGTAATGAAAATTTGCCAGTGTGAATGGGCCTGCATTCTACCATGTACTGTGCATAAATACAGAGTAATGTACTGTACCAGAGCTATATTTACACCTTATACCACCCTATTCACCACTAAACTTACCACCTTTAAGCCCATGTGCCAAATTTATAACATTCTGAAAAGATAAACATTTAATAATACTATATAAGGTTTACATCATAGAACTATACAATGCCTTCAAGCACACATACTCACACAATGGGGGACATTTATCAATGTTGGTGTAAGGTAGAATAGATTTTACCCCTGCTTGCTTGGTGTATTGTTTATAAATTTGCTCGAAATTTACTAAAATTTACTAAAAACAGTGAGTTTTGGATGCGGGGCCGTGTTGGTGTGACTATGACGAGCGGCTCCGCCTCAAAAACTCCCCACACACATAGGGCTGCAGCTGGAAAGCCCTGTGTGAATGGCGAGCGAGGGATACGCAGCGTATTTCCTGCTGATTCTGCAGATTTTGTGCAGCATGAAATATGCTGCGTATACGCCAAGTGGAAACTCCACCGGAGTAGCCCTTTAACACCTTTAAGGACCTATCCAATTTTCACTGTAGGATCAGAGCGTTTTTTTTGCACATCTGACCACTGTCACTTTAAGCATTAATAACTCTGGGATGCTTTTACTTTTCATTCTGATTCCGAGAATGTTTTTTCGTGACATACTCTTCTTTATGTTAGAGGTAATATTTTGTCAATACTTGCATCATTTCTTTGTGAAAAATTTAAAATTTGATGAAAAAATTAAAAATTTAGCATTTTTCTAACTTTGAAACTCTCTTCTTGTAAGGAAAATAGACATACCAAATAAATTATATATTGATTCACATATACAATATGTCTACTTTATGTTTGCATCTTAAAGTTGACATGTTTTTACTTTTGGAAGACATTAGAGGGCTTCAAAGTACAGCAGCAATTTTCCAATTTTTCACAAAATTTTCAAAATCGGAATTTTTCAGGGACCAGTTCAGTTTTGAAGTGGATTTGAAGGGCCTTCATATTAGAAATTCCCCACAAATGACCCCATTATAAAAACTGCACCCCCCAAAGTATTCAAAATGACATTCAGTAAGTATGTTAACCCTTTAGGTGTTTCACAGGAATAGCAGCAAAGTGAAGGAGAAAATTCTAAATCTTCATTTTTTACACTCGCATGTTCTTGTAGACCCAGTTGTTGAATTTTTACAAGGGGTAACAGCAGGGGGGTCCACCCATACACCTGTATGGGCCCCGAAGTTTCAGGGGGGCCCGGACGTCCCTGGACCTTTTTTTTTTTATTTATTTAATTGGCCTGTATGGGGCCCGAAGTTTCAGGGGGGCCGGACGTCCCTGGACCTTTTTTTTTAATTTATTTAATTGGCCTGTCAGTGAGTGACTGCCACTGTCACTCACTGACCGCTGGGTGCCCCCCAGGACTATGACCAGACCTCATAGTCTGGGGGGCCCGCACATTTCAATAAAATTACCTATTTTGGGGTGGAGCAGGCCCCTTAAGAAACAAAGCAATGCCGGACTAGCACGTCTACTCCAATCACCTGACCTGTCCCTGCTTAAGTCCGCACGCCAACCTCCAGAATCCTCCCCGTGCAGTGACAGGACTAGGAGCAGCCTCACGCCGCTGCAACGATCCCTGGCAGAGTAAGTAAACTTGCACGGGGGGCGTGGCAGGCCAGGGGGGGGCTTGTTAGGGGACTACAATGTTGATGAGAGGGGTGTGTGTGTGTGGGTGTGTGTGGGTGTGTGTGTGTGTGTAGGGGATGTCATGGGGTTCATAAGAGGTGCAGGGGATGTGTTATGGGGGTGATAAGAGGTGCAGGGGGGTGTTATGAGGTGATAAGAGGTGCAGAGGGGAGTTATGGGGGTGATAAGAGGTGCAGGGGGTGTTATGGGGGTGATAAGAGGTGAAGGGAGGGTGATGAGAGGTGCAGTGGGGTGGTGGTGATAAGAGGTGCGGGGGTGATAAGAGGTGCAGGGGGTGTTATGGGGGTGATGGGAGATGCAGGGGGGTTATGGGGGTGATAAGGAGAGGTGCAGGGGGTGTAGTGATGAGAAGTGCATGGGGGTTGTGGGGGTGATGAGAAGTGCAGGGGGGTTATGGGGGTGATGAGAGGTGCAGAGGGGGTTATGGGGGGATTAGAGGTGCAGGGGGGTGATGAGAGGTGCAGGGGGGTTATGGGGATGATGAGAAGTGCAGGGGGGTTACGGGGGTGATGAGGAGAGGTGCCGTGGGGTGGGGTGATGAGAAGTACAGGGGGATTATGGGGGTGATGAGAAGTGCAGGGGGTTATGGGGATGATGAGAGGTGCAGGGGGGTTATGGGGGTGATGAGAAGTGCAGGGGGTGATGAGAGGTGCAGGGTTATGGGGGTGATGAGGAGAGGTGCAGAGGGGTGGGGTGATGAGAAGTGCAGGGGGTTATGGGGTGATGAGAGGTGCAGGGGGATTATGGGGATGATGAGAGGTGCAGGGGGGTTATAGGGGTCATAAAAGGGGCAGGGGGTGTTATGGGGGTGATAAGAGGTGCAGGGGGGTGTTATGGGGGGTGATGAGAGGTGCTGGGAGGTTATGGGGATGATGAGAGGTGCAGGGGGGTTATGGGGGTCATAAGAGGTGCAGGGGGTGTTGTGGGGGTTATAAGAGGTGCAGGGGGGTTATGGGGGTGATGAGAGATGCCGTGGGGTGGTAGTGATGAGATGTGCAGGGGGTTAGGGGGGTGATGAGAGGTGCAGGGGGCTCATGGGGGTGATGAGAGGTGCAGGGGGTTATGGGGGTGATGAGAGGTGCAGGGGGGTTATGGGGGTTATGAGAGGTGCAGGGGGGTTATGGGGGTAATGAGAGGTGCAGTGGGTTATGAGGATGATGAGAGGTGCAGGGGGTTATGGGGGTGATGAGAGGTGCAGGGGGTTATGGGGGTGATGAGAGGTGCAGGGGGTTATTCCGGGTGATGAGAGGTGCAGAGGGGTTATGGGGGGTCGATGACGAGAGGTGCCCCCCCACACCTCTCCTCATCACTCCCCATAACCCCCCCTGGTTATAGTAGTGATGAGGAGAGGTGCGGGGGGGGGGGGAAGTTACAGTAGTGATGAGGAGAGGTTTGGCGGGGGGTTATGAGGGTGATGAGGACACAGAGGATAAGAGTAGGTGTATATGTATATATGATGTGTATGCATGTGTGGCAGTATTATATTCAGGGTACAGTGTGTGGCAGTATTATATTCAGTGGATACAGTGTGGAGCAGCATTATATTCAGGGTACAGTGTGTGGCAGGATTATATTTAGTGGGTACAGTGTATGGCAGTATTATATTCAGTGGATACAGTGTGGGGCAGTATTCAGGGTACAGTGTATGGCAGTATTATATTTAGTGGGTACAGTGTGTGGCAGTATTATTTTCAGGTTACAGTGTGTGGCAGGATTATATTTAGTGGGTACAGTGTATAGCAATATTATATTTAGTGGGTAAAGTGTGTGGCAGGATTATATTTAGTGGGTACAGTGTATGGCAGTATTATATTCAGTGGATACAGTGTGGGGCAGGATTATATTTAGTTGGTACAGTGTGTGGCAGTATTATATTTAGTGGGTACAGTGTGTGGCAGTATTATATTTAGTGGGTACAGTGTGTGGCAGGATTATTTTTAGTGGGTACAGTGTACAGCAGTATTATGTTCAGGTTACAGTGTGTGGCAGGATTATATTTAGTGGGTACAGTGTGTGGCAGTATTATATTCAGGGTACAGTGTGGGGCAGTATTTTATTTGGGGTACAGTGTGGGGTAGTATTTTATTTAGGGTACAGTGTGGGGCAGTATTTTATTTATGGTAAACTTTCTGGCAAGGTTATAATGATTACTGTCTTCATGCAGAAGATGAGGATCTGCTGACAAAGTGAGGAGCCAATGATGTCTGGATGTCAGACTCTGCAGAGAAGATGGATCTGGAGGAAGACCTGGTTTCTGGACCAGATGAAGAAGAAAAGATAACAGAGAAGATATCACTCAAGTCAGAAGACGTTACTCAGGTCACTGATATCATTGTGTATTCTCCTGACTGTCCCATCAGAGCTGTAGTCACTTGTAAGTTCTGCAGTGATGATGGGTAAAACTGTGTCCAATCTGTGTCTCTCCAGTAGTAGTCTGGTGAAAAATAACTTATCGATCGCAGGGGGGGGGGGGTGCAAGTGCTGGGACCCCCCTTGCAGGGCCCAGGCAGTTTGCTGGAAGCTTACTTCTGTACGCCGCAGGAAGCCGCGGCCAGCACACCCCCTCCATGTATCTCTATGGGGTATATGGAGGGGCCTGTCGACCGGCGCGCTGGGCGGGGTACAGCATGCCCCCCTCCAGCCGTGCAGGAGATAGCGGGGGGCCCAATGCTCGGACCCCCGCTATCTATAACTTATAGATAAGTTATTTTTTACCAGACAACTCCTTTAATAGCACAGTGTTATTCAACACCGCACACTGCTCTAAGCTAATTAGAAATATATAATAAGAAAAGAAAATAATATTGGGGGCAGGCCACAAGGGGGGGGCTAGGCATTGAGCTGTGTGAGGGGCCCTGAGTAACAGGAGAAAAAGCCCCTCAAAATATGTAACCCAATTTCTCTTGAGTAAGGAAATACCTCATATGTGTATGTCAAGTGTTCGGCGGGCGCAGTAGAGAGCTCAGAAGGAAAGGAGCAACAATGGGATTTTGGAGAGTGAATTTTGCTAAAATGATTTTTGGGGGCATGTCGCATTTAGGAAGCCACTATGGTGCCAGAACAGCAGAAAAACCCCAACATGGCATACCATTATGGAAACTACACCCTTAAGGCACGTAACAAGGGGTCCAGTGAGCCTTAACAGCCCACAGGTGTTTGGCGATTTTTTGTTAAAGTCGGATGTGTGAATGAAAAAAGAAAAAATTTCACTAAAGTGCAGTTTTTTTCTCAAATTTACAATTTTTACAAAGGGTAATGGGAGAAATACCCCCCGAAATGTTTAACCCCATCTCTTCTAAGTATGGAAATACCCCATGTAAGGACATAAAATGCTCTGCGGGCAAACTACAATGCTCAGAAGAGTCACATTTGGCTTTTGGAAAGCAAATTTTGCTGAAATGGTTTTTGGGGGGGCATGTCCATTTAGGAAGCCCCTATGATGCCAGAACAGCAAAAAAAAAAACACATGGCATAATATTTTGGAAACTACACCCCTCAAGGAAAATAACAAGAGGTACAGGGAGCCTTAACACATCGCAGGTGTTTGACAACTTTTTGTTAAATTTGGATGTGGAAACTAAAAAAAAAATCACTAAGATGCTGGTTTATCCCCAAATTCTAGATTTTTACAAGGGGTAATAGGAGAAAATGACCACAAAATGTGTAACCCCATTTCTTCTGAGCATGGAAATACCCCATGTGTGGACGTCAAGTGCTCTGCTGGCGCACTACAACGCTCAGAAGAGAAGGAACACCATTGAGCTTTTGGAAAGAGAATTTGTTTGGAATGGAAGTCAGGGGCCATGGGCGTTTACAAAGCCCCCCGTGGTGCCAGAACAGTGGATCCCCACATGTGACCCCATTTTGGAAACTACACCCCACACAGAAATAAGGGGTGCAGTGAGTATTTACACCCCACTGGTGTTTGACAGATCTTTGGAACAGTGGGCTGTACAAATGAAAAAGTAAATTTTTCATTTTCAACGACCACTGTTCCAAAAATCTGTCAAACACCTGTGGGGCATAAATGCTCACTGTATCCCTTATTACTAGAGATGAGCGAATCGAAGTTGAGCAACCCGAATTCGTTACGAATTTCATGAAAAATTCGATTCGCAACGAATACGAATATCGCCGCGATTCTATTGCGCGAATCGCTTCATTAAACTCCATTTTACAGCGTTGCAGGCTATTTGAGACCTAAGATGGCGGATCCACATGTGAGTACATGGGGCAGGGGATTATGGGAGGGCGGGAAACAGCGGCGGGAATGAAGGTAGGCGGGCTGACCCTGAATCACATGTGAGATGCAGCCTATCAGTGTTCACTGACCCCTGTGATGTAACAGCCCCTATATAATCGGCGGCCATCTTCCCTCTGGTCATTTCTCCTATGCACGAGATAGGGAAAGGAAGTGACTGCACGTCTGTGTGCTGATCACATACAACGGCGTTATACAGCATATATGCAGCGGTGACATCAACATTAGGGAAAGACACAGGGCACAGTGTTGCTGCAGTTCTTACCGAGAACGATTCTAGCAAAACCTCGTATTCTCCTTACTCAATATAGCAGGCATAGAGGTGCTGCATAGCAGTCACCTGCGTCATAGATCTCACAGCTGTTTTACCTGTATGGAGCATCTAATCTCCTCTTTTTTCAGCCCAATTGAGTTTTTTCTGTTGCTCCACAAATCTGATTCTCACAATTGTGTGACAGAGTGCAATTTATGGTTTAATCCCTGTAAAAAAAAAATTCTGTGGTGCCGCCCAGTTGGGTCCTGCTGCTGTTCAGAAATAAGTCATATTAGTGTGGACTTTAGTGCCTTTTTTTCCATTTTTCACCTGTTACTCTGTCTCTGTGCTAAATTCAGTGTTATACCACACGTTATACACCTGCCGGTGTATGACAGAAAAAAAAAGTTTTTCCTGCGTACAAATACGCTTAACAGTGGCCTTATCATTGCAAAGGGCCTAAATACAAGCAAATAGCGTACCATATACCACCTTTTTTTCTGTCTCTGTGCTAAATTATGTGTTATACCACACGTTATACACCTACTGGTGTATGAAAGAAAAAAAAGCTTTTTCCTGCGTACAAATACGCTTAACAGTGGCCTTATCATTGCAAAGGGCCTACATACAAGCAAATAGCGTACTATATACTCCCTTTTTTACTGTCTCTGTGCTAAATTAAGTGTTATACCACACGTTATACACCTGCCGGTGTATGACAGAAAAAAAAAGTTTTTCCTGCGTACAAATACGCTTAACAGTGGCCTTATCATTGAAAAGAGCCTAAATACAAGCAAATAGCGTACTATATACTCCCTTTTTTTCTGTCTCTGTGCTAAATTCAGTGTTATGCCACACGTTATACACCTGCCGGTGTATTAAAGAAAAAAAAAAGATTTTCCTGCGTACAAATACGCTTAACAGTGCGCTCATCATTGCAAAGGGTATACATACAACCAAGTAGTGTACTATTTAGTACCTATATTTCTGTCTCAGTGTTAAACTCAGTGCTATTCCACACATTAGTATACACCGGCTGGTGTATACAACAAAAAAAAGGTTTTTTTGCTGCGTATAAATACGCTTAACAGTCGTTCTTCATTGCAAAGGGCATACATAGAACCAAGTAGTGTATTATTTACTACCTGTTATTCTGTCTAGGGCCTATATACTTTGAAAGGACAGGCGTAAGTAATCGCCTGCTGCTGTTCTATACCCTCATAAACACACTAAGTATGTCAGGCAGGGAAGTGCCAGGACATGCACAGAGAAGGGGCAGAGGCCTACATACGTCAGGCAGAGTTGGCAGCAGACTTGGGGCGAGTGGCAGCAGGAGTCGCAGCAATAGGCCTGAGCTCCCGTTAACACCCAGCGGTTGTGTCGTCGACCCATCTCTCCTCGTCAATTGGTTTGCACACTCATCCTCATCATCACAAGCGACATCTCACAACCCCAGTCAAGAGTCGGTGGGTTCCTCAGACACAACCCTCAGTTGGCATGGCCCGGGAGCAGTCCCCGTAATCCCATTGCCTTTGTCCTATGCTGTTCCCTCTCCCAAAGAAGTATCTCATGCTTTGGGTTCAGCTCCACTATTTAGTGAGGACGATGTAATAGAGGACAGTCAGCAGCTAATGGGCAGCCAAGAATGTGAGGAGACATGCGTCGCTTGCTCCGCAAGGCGGGCAAGTAGTGATGCGGAGAGTGACGTGGGAGGCGGTGTTTCAATTGTTCAGGGTTCTGAGGCAGACACTGTTGTGGAACACGAGGAGGACATCAGTGACGTGCACATATCTTTTGATGATAATGAAGCTGATCGCAATTGGGAGCCAGGTGCAGAAGCCGGGGCTTCATCATCATCAGGAGAAGAGATTTGCTCTTTGTCTATAAGGCAGCAAGGCGGTAGCATGGTTGGCAATCAGCGTGGTGGTGGCAGTAGTGGAAATTCAGGAGCCAAACGTGCCAGGGGGAGACCACCTGCTTCGCGGCAAGCTACCATTCAGGGAGGTAGTGGAACAGGGGTTCCTGGAGACGGCACCAATAGCAGTGAAATAGTGCGGACTGTGAGTGGGAAAATCAGCTACTCTGTGGTGTGGTTGTTCTTCATAAAGAATCCGGAGGACCTTAGCATAGTCACATGCAAAATCTGTCGGCAGAAAGTGAAGCATGGCCAGGGACCCAATCTCAGCACCACGGCCCTGCGTCAACACATGATTCGCCACCATAAAGTGGCCTGGGATAACCGTGGCTCCGATGTAGTGGTCCAGCCTGCCGCATCACCCAGTGGCCATCCGCTCCTCCGTCAACCAGCCAAGGCTCCACCACCTCAGCCGAAGGTAGCATTGTGTCAAACCCTCCTTCTGGCGCTCCTGCTTCTTCCGCTCGTAGTCAGCCATTCTGCCAACAATCGATCGGTGAAGCCATGTCCAAGAGACAACAGTATGCGCTCACTCATCCAATGGCGCAGAAGTTGAATGTGCCCCTGTTCAAGTTGCTGGTGTTGCAGTCCCTCCCTTTCCAACTGGTGGACTCTTCAACTTTCAGAGAATTGATGGCTTGTACCGAGCCAAGGTGGAGAGTCCCAAGCCGTCATTTCTTTGCGAAGAAGGCAGTACCAGCCCTGCATAAGTTTGTACAATAGAAGGTGGGCCAGTCCTTGAGCCTGTCGGTGTGTTCAAAAGTGCACAGCAGCGCCTATATGTGGAGCTGTAACTACGGGCAGGGACAATACATGTCTTTTACGGCCCACTGGGTAAATGTTGTTCCTGCACAGCCACAACAGCTTATTGGACAGGTCACACCGCTTCCTCCTCCACGCTCTCGTTCCCAGGCAGTTGGTCCTTTTACAGTGTGTGCCTCCTCCTCCTCCCCCGTGTCCTCGGCCTCCAATGCGCGTCCAAATCTCAGTGGCCCTTCATCGTACCACGTGTGTAGGGCACAGCGGTGTCAAGTCGTCCTTCACATGGTTTGCCTTGGCGAACGGAGTCACACAGGGGAGGAACTGCTAAAGTTCATTAGGGAAGAAACCCGAGTATGGCTTACTCCACGAAATCTGGAAATGGGAACCATGGTGACCGACAATGGGAAGAACATTGTGGCCGCACTGCGACAAGGAAGTGTGAACCATTCGCCCTGCATGGCACACGTGTTGAATCTGGTTGTCAAGAAGTTCATCAAGTCTTCACCCCATTTGCAAGACGTCCTGACAATGGCAAGGAAACTGTGCATGCACTTCAGCCACTCATACACCGCCAAGCACACTTTGCGTCAGAACGGTATCCCACAACATAGCCTCATTTGTGACGTTGCCACACATTGGAATTCCACCCTCCATATGTTGGACAGACTATACGAACAAAGAAAAGCCATCACATATTTTTTGATGACACAAGCAGATAGGAATACTCCCCTGTGTAACTTCAATGTGAACGAGTGGCAGCTCATACGTGACACCTGCCGTTTGCTGAGGCCCTTTAAGGAAGCCACATTTTTTGTTAGTCGCTCGAATTACGCCATGAACGACGTAATTCCACTCCTACATTTACTCATGTACTAAAAATGATTGAAAACATGGCTAGTCACAGCAATGGAGACGTTGCGCCTACATCAGAAGGCTACATGAGTCCTGTGGGGGATGAACTGGAGGAGGATGATGAGGGGCAGAGCGGAGTACAGTTTATGGTGGATGAGATGGACGGCGTTTCTGGTCATTGGACCGGAGCGGAGGAGCAGGAGCAGCCAGAGGAGCTGGAGGGTTATTACGAGGGAGGCGAGACAGAGGACCCAGACACACCGTGGCAGTATGCAGTGGAGATGGAGGCAGGTAGTCCCAGCGAGTCACTGTCACAAATGGCACGATGCATGCTGAGTTGCTTGCGTAGTGACCCCCAAATTGTCAAAATTAGTCAGCGCGATGACTTCTGGATCTCCACCTTATAAGACCTTCGCTACCGGCCCAGAATGGGGGCCTTTTTTACACCCACTGAGAGGGAGGACAAACTGACCTACTTCAGGGAGCTTCTACGTAGTCGGTTGGCCGATGCCTATCGGCCACATGGTCCATCCACTCGCAGGTCTGACTCGGGGGGACCTCTGCGCTCACCTTCCACTGCCACGGCTGCTAGGGAGGGGAGGGGTGGCATGAGCAGTACCGGCTTAATCAGCAGCAGCCTGAGTCTACAGTCGCTGATGAGTAGCTTTCTTCAGCCACATAGTGAAGCTACTCATCAGCAGCAGGTGGACATTTAGCAAGACCTGAACCAGCAGGTGGTGGCTTACCTCGACATTACCCTGCCAACAATCGTTGAAGATCCGCTGGACTTCTGGGCAGCCAAACTCGATTTATGGCCGCAACTAGCGGAGTTTGCCCTGGAAAAGCTGTCCTGCCCGGCCATAGTCACCCCAAGGCGAACTCGTCTGTCCACTAAAAATTTGGAGAGACTGACGTTTGTCAAGATGAATCAGGGACGGATCAGCCAGGATTTCCAGCCACCAATGACAGATGGGTCTGAGTAGATTGACCATGTTCCTACAACAAAATTTTCTCTATTGTGGTTGGTTATGAAACCTTCAGGGGCAGCCCTGGGCATTGTATGGCCCGCTTGCCACATACGGCCCTTTGATTGGCTCTGACCGACCCGCGCTAATTGGGAGACAACTATGCTGTCTAATCTGGGGGACAACTATGCTCCTAATCTGGGGGACATCTATGCTGCCTAATCTGGGGGACATCTATGATACCTAATCTGGGTGACATCTATGCTGCCTAATCTGGGGGACAACTATGCTCCTTATCTGGGGGGACAACTTTGCTCCTAATCTGGGGGACAAGTATGACCCTAATCTGGTGGACATTTATGCTGCCTAATCTGGGGGACAAGTATGCTCCTAATCTGGGGGACATCTATGCTGCCTACTCTGGGGGACAAGTATGCTCCTAATCTGGGGGACATCTATGCTGCCTAATCTGGGGGACATCTATGCTGCCTAATCTGGGGGACATCTATGCTACCTAATCTGGGTGACATCTATGCTGCCTAATCTGGGGGACAACTATGCTCCTTATCTGGGGGGACAATTTTGGTCCTAATCTGGGGGACAAGTATGCTCCTAATCTGGTGGACATTTATGCTGCCTAATCTGAGGGAAAAGTATGCTCCTAATCTGGGGGACATCTATGCTGCCTACTCTGGGGGACAAGTATGCTCCTAATCTGGGGGACATCTATGCTGCCTAATCTGGAGGACATCTATGCTGCCTAATCTGGGTGACATCTATGCTGCCTAATCTGGGGGACAACTATGCTCCTTATCTGGGGGACAACTATGCTCCTAATCTGGGGGACAACTAAGCTCCTAATCTGGTAGACATCTATGCTGCCTAATCTGGGGGACAAGTATGCTCCTAATCTGGGGGACATCTATGCTGCCTAATCTGGGTGACATTTATGCTGCCTAATCTGGGGGATGACTATGCTCCTAATCTGGGGGACATCTATGCTGCCTAATCTGGGTGACAAGTATGCTCCTAATCCGGGGGACATCTATGCTGCCTACTCTGGGGGACAAGTATGCTCCTAATCTGGGGGACATCTATGCTGCCTACTCCTGGGGACAAGTATGCTCCTAATCTGGGGGACATCTATGCTGCCTAATCTGGGTGACATCTATGCTGCCTAATCTGGGGGACAACTATGCTCCTAATCTGGGGGACATCTATGCTGCCTACTCTGGGGGACAAGTATGCTCCTAATCTGGGGGACATCTATGCTGCCTACTCTGGGGGACAAGTATGCTCCTAATCTGGGGGACATCTATGCAGCCTAATCTGGGTGACATCTATGCTGCCTAATCTGGGGGACAAGTATGCCCCTAATCCGGGGGACATCTATGCTGTCTACTCTGGGGGACAAGTATGCTCCTAATCTGGGGGACATCTATGTTGCCTAATCTGGGTGACATCTATGCTGCCTAATCTGGGGGACATCTATGCTGCCTAATCTGGGGGACATCTATGCTGCCTAATCTGGGGGACAAGTATGCTCCTAATCCGGGGGACATCTATGCTGCCTACTCTGGGGGACAAGTATGCTCCTACTCTGGGGGACATCTATGCTGCCTACTCTGGGGGACAAGTATGCTCCTAATCTGGGGGACATCTATGCTGCCTAATCTGGGTGACATCTATGCTGCCTAATCTGGGGGACATCTATGCTGCCTAATCTGGGCGACAAGTATGCTCCTAATCCGGGGGACATCTATGCTGCCTAATCTGGGTGACAACTATTCTCCTTATCCAGTTGCAGGTTGCCCTTGAGTCAGCAAGGCGGTAGCACGGTTGGCACTCAGTGTGGTGTGGCAGTAGTGGAAATTCTGGAGCCAAACGAGCCCAGGGGAGACCACCTGCTTTCCGGCAATTTACCTTTCTGGGAGTTAGCGGGTTACCAGCACTGGTCGATGAAAGATAGAGACACGCTAATCCGTTCAGTGGAGTGCGCTTGCGGCCCCGGAAATCTGAAGGCATAACACACCTGGTATTGCTCGATCTCGCAATTGATCGTGCAAAAGTAGGGGGTTATTAAAGGGGTTATCCAGGAAAAAACGTTTTTTTATATATATCAACTGGCTCCAGAAAGTTAAACAGATTTGTAAATTACTTCTATTAAAAAATCTTAATCCTTTCAGTACTTGTGAGCTTCTGAATTTAAGGCTTTTCTTTTCTGTCTAAGTGTTCTCTGATGACACGTGTCTCGGGAAACGCCCAGTTCAGAAGCAAATCCTCATAGCAAACGTCTTCTAAACTGGGCGGTTCCCGAGACACGTGTCATCAGAGAGAATTTAGACAGAAAAGAACAACCTTAACTTCAGAAGCTCATAAGTACTGAAAGGATTAAGATTTTTTAGTAGAAGTAAATTACAAATCTGTTTAACTTTCTGGAGCCAGTTGATATATAAAAAAAATTTTTTTCCTGGATAACCCCTTTAAAGCCTCTTGGGTAGTGCTGAGGCCTACTCCTGACTGCTCCTGGTGCCAGGGGCGGACACAGACAACAGAGGGCCCCTGTGCAAAGAATATGCCTGGAACCCCCCCCCCACCCAGGTAATATGTTTGCTAGGTAAGCAGGTAGTACGTTTGCAAGTAGTAAATTAGGTAAGTAGAACATTCTCTAAGTAGGTAGGCAAGTAGTAAGTTTGCAAGTTATTTAGGCAGGTAGTAAGTTCAGTTGGTAGGAAGGCAAGTAAAAGGTTTGCCGCTAGGTAGGTAGGTTTCCGTATATACTCGAGTATAAGCCGACCCGAATATAAGCCGAGGCCCCTAATTTCACCCCAAAATACCAGGAAAAGTTGTTGTCTCGAGTATAAGCCTAGGGTGGGAAATACATCATCCCCACCTGTCATCATCCAGACCCCCGTCATTAACACCCTCATCATCATCACCCTGTCATCATCACCCTGTCATCATCCCCCCTTCATCATCACCGCCTGTCATCATCCCCCTTCATCATCCCACACCCCCCCTTCATCATCCCCTTGTCATCATCCCCTTGTCATCATCCCCACCCCTTCATCATCCACTTGTCATCATCCCACACACCCCCTTCATCATCCCCTTGTCATCATCCCCTTGTCATCATCCCCACCCCCCTTCATCATCCCCTTGTCATCATCCTCTTGTCATCATCCCACACCCCCCCTTCATCATCCCCCTGTCATCATCCCACCCCCCCCTTCATCATCCCCTTGTCATAATCCCCCCCCCCTTCATCATCCCCTTGTCATCATCATCACATGTCATCATCATCACCCCTTGTCAATGTCTGACACAGTGGTATCGGCTGTCCGGGCTTGCTGGGAGTTGTAGTTTTGAAACCTCTGGAGGTCCGCAGGTTGAAGACCACTGCGGCCTTCGACATCATCCAGCCCCCTCTCACCCCCTTTAGTTCTATACTCACCTCCGCTTGGCGCTGGTCCGGTGCTGCAGGACTGTCCGGTGGGGAGGTCGTCCGGTGGGATAGTGGTTCCAGGCTGCCATCTTCACCGGGGGGCCTCAACTCCGCGCTTCGGGCCCGGAATAGAGGCGTTGCCTTGACGATGACGCAGAGGGACGTTGGTAATGAATGTACATCTGCGTCGTCGTCAAGGCAACGTGACTATTCCGGGCCCGAAGCGCGGAGAAGAGGCCCCCCGATGAAGATGGCAGCCCGGAACCACTATCCCACCGGACAACCTCCTCACCGGACAGTCCTGCAGCACCGGACCAGCGCCGAGCGGAGATGAGTACAGAACTAAAGGGGGTGAAAGGGGCTGGATGATGTCGAAGGCTGCAGTGGTCTTCAACCTGCGGACCTCCAGAGGTTTCAAAACTACAACTCCCAGCAAAACCGGACAGCCGATGGCTGCCCGGGCTTGCTGGGAGTTGTAGTTTTGAAACCTCTGGAGGTCCGCAGGTTGAAGACCACTGAGGGCGGAGAGTTCACTCGAGTATAAGCCGAGGGGGGTGTTTTCAGCACGAAAAACTCGGCTTATACTCGAGTATATACGGTATACGTTTTTTAGGTAGGCAGGAAAAGCATATTCTAGGTAGGTAATATGTTTGGTTGGTAGGTGGGTGGCCACGTTACATTTGGTAGGTAGGCCCTTAGTCCAGTGTTTTCCAAACAGGGTTTGGCTGTTTGGGCATGCTGGGAGTTGTAGTTTTGCAACAGCTGGAGGCACTCAGGTTGGGAAACACTGGACTAAGGGCCCAACTACCCACCAAAATGCCACCTTCTGCTGCAAAACTCTAACTTCCAGCTTAAGACTGTCCGAGCATGCTGGGAGTTGTAGTTTTGCAACAGATGGAGAGACAATGTTTCGAAAACACTGCCGTAGTTAGTGTTTCCCAACCTGGGGGCCTCCAGCTGTTGCAAAACTACAACTCCCAGCATGCCCTGACAGTCTTAAGCTGGGAGTTAAAGTTTTTCAACAGCTGGAGGCACCCAGGTTGGAAAACAATGGATTAAAGACCTACCTACCAAACCTGAGTGTCTCCAGCTGTTGCAGAACTATAATTCCCAGCATGCCTGGACAGCTAAAGACTGTCAGGGGAATGCTGGGAGTTGTAGTTTTGCAACAGCTGGAAGTCCCCAGGTTGGAAAATACTGACTAAGGCAGTGTTTTCAAAACAGTGTCTCTCCAGGTGGTCCAAAACTACAACTCCCAGCATTCCCAGACAGTCTCTAGCTGTCAAGGCATGCTGGAAGTTATAGTTTTGCAACAGCTGGAGGCACACTTATTTGTAAACACTGGTGTAACACAGGAGGCACACTGATTTGTAAAACTGGTGCTGAAACAATGATGACACTGAGCGCACCGTGATTCACTGACCTGCAGGAAAAGCAGAAGGCGACGAACAGTTCGAACGGGACACCAATATTGGAGCAACGGGGGAGCATAGACAGTTCAGTTAGTTTCTTTTGGAATAATTTTCATCCCTGACACATTGGATAAAACTAAAATAAAATACTAAAAAAGCCAGCAAGTAGAAGTAAAACGTCCGTCTTTATTCAGGGTTCTTCCTTAAAAGCCTTCACGGTGGCAGACAAACCGTGAACATATCAAAAATATGAAATATTGCACAAACAGAGGGGGGTCCCAAGCATGGCTGACGCGTTTCTGATCTATCGATCCTTACTCATAGCCTGTAGATCCTCAAATGAGGCACCCTTATATACTCCAGGGCATTTTCCCCATTCCCACAGGAAGGGGAGGGACAGGTCCACATCACATGTGAGCGTGATTAAAACAAAAACATGGGACCAAACACAGATAAATTATTCGGAGACATATCAGTAATGTAATATTAAATCTGTTTTGCTATGTAGACCATGGGGTTGAATGCAATTCAAACGATAAATCCATATGATTTCCCTATTGTGGAGGGATCGAATATGGTCACCTCCCCTTTTATTTAGGGTCACCTTCTCAATGCCTGAGAACCTGAGGAAAGTGGTGTCTGAATTATGATATATTAGAAAATGTTTAGATATGTTAGAAATGTTCGAGCTTAAAGGGCCAGCAGCATGTCTAATGTGCTCTTGCATGCGTTTTTTTAAGGGACCTTTTGGTGGAACCCACATATGTTAAGTGACATTGTGTGCACATGATTTTATATAAAACAAAAGTGCTATCACAGTTTATAAAGTTGTGAATGACATGACATTTGCCATCCACCGTACCTTCTATTTTCTGGCATTTTTCGGCAAAGGGACATACCACACACCGCGATTTACTGCACTTGTGGAAGCCCTTGGTGCTAATCCACTGGGTGGTAACACTAGCCGTGTCCACCATACTGGGAACAAGGAGATTGGATAGAGTAGGTGCCCGGCTCGCTGGAAATCTCACACCTGACTCTATAATCTCCCCTACTGTGGGATCTGTTGATAGCAAAGGTAAGTGTTTAATTACAATGTGTTTGATGTAATTAAATTCTGGACTGTACGTGGTGACAAATGTAGGACAATCTTGTGATTCAGTTGGTCGCTTACTTGTAAAAAGGGATTTTCGATCCATAGGATCCACTCTCGACCGAGCTTTTTTCAAGAGCCATCCAGGGTAACCTCGAGCCGCCAGGCGTGTGCATGCTGCATCAGCTTCCCTGCGGTACACCTCGGCGGAAGAACTGTTCCGCTTAATTCATATAAGTTCACCTACTGGTATGGCTCTTACTGTTTGTTTGGAATGGCATGAATTCGCCCTTTGGATGGTATTGCCTGATATCTTTTTTCTGTAAGGAGCAACAACACAACTTATGGTAAGGATAGTAGGTACCAAAACCTTACAATGATATAGAGCTCTTGGTGATAAGAATTGAGTTTCAAGCACCACTTAATTTAAACACCATTCGAGTTAAATTAAAACATAGCTTTTACTGATATTAGTAAAAAATGGTAATAATGAGGGGTACACACATGAATTGGGGGCATAAGGAAAAAAGGGGTACAGGTGAAACCCTATTCTAAACGTCCCTAATCAATTCTACTCCTAATATAAGTGTGGAAATAGAAAAAGTACAATATAGAGGGGGGTAGTACAATACAATCTTAAAATTGTGGTAGGTCTCTTTTACCTACGCGTTTCGCCCTCCTTAATGAAGGGGGGACTCATCAGGGATAAGAGAACCACAAAAACATAAATGATATAAATGGGTGTACCTGATAGGACATATACAATAAAGTGATCAATAATATGATAAAGAGTAACAGAAATTAGCAGGCGTCTTAGAGAAGAAATCTGTGTCAGTCTTAGTCAGAGATATGTCTTAGTAATATAGTGCAATTTACATAAAGGATGATGCAGATATAGTAAACATATATATCCAATATGTAATACAGATGCATTAATAATACACATCCACTATAGAAGTTGATGGCTTCAGAGGGTATTACACAAATAATAGCCTGTATTGTGCATACAAAAGGTAACAGCCGCACTGTTGATAAAAAAAGAAAGAGAAAATCTCACTTAGAAAAAATATATTCATAAGTAGAAATTAATAATACTCATAAAACGTTTAGAGGGCTTACCCAAAATTGGATATTGCACAACAGGCTGCCAGATATATTATTCATATAACCATATACATGACCACAGATTCCTACAGATGGCAATGATTAGATGAAAAATAGAAAAAATTATTAAAGATAAACCCCCATTAGATGTCAAGAGAACACTGTGTTTAACACGGATCTATGTACGGCTCACCTGGATAGTAGGCCAGAATGCAGTTAGATGTGAGGCACATCCAGTATAAACAGATGTACGTTAGTCTAGAGTTCTAGATCACTAGATCAAGACAAGAACATGACATAACTACAATGTATAGTGAGCTTTTATAAAGAATAAGCCAGTTAAATACAAACAAGCAGCAGTTCAAAAGAAAATCCTACCTGGGATATTTATGGTAGGAAGAACAACACCTGATGCTGGTGATAGAATTGTGCTCTATGGCGGTGTGGTATCCCGCACTATAAAGTAAAATCCAGCATGGATTTAATAAAACAAGAATACTGGTAGAAGGATGTACCAAGAAAAAAAAGATATATATATTTGCAAACCTGATAGTGATGCCGTGTAGGAGAATATGGATGTGCCACGAGGACGCCGCATGCTGTCTTGGTAGGCGCTCAGGTTTAAATACCCTGCCCGGATATTGATAGGCAGTGTTATTTCCGGTCATATGGAACGCATACTGCGTTCCACATATACACACAGAAGAGGCGCAGATAGCTAGACCGGAAATAGGCGCAAGTGGCCGGACCGGAAGTTAGCGAATATCGTCAATTCCGGGGCCGTGGAGCGCATTATGCGTTCCACAGCCGTATATACTTCCGATACATAATGTTTGGAACGCAAAGCGTTCCACATTAGCAGAAATAGATCAAATCATTCTATATAAATGTAGAAAGTTATGGGCTTAGGTGGAGACATCCTGGGAATACAGTATGTATGCGATATACACAGTCAGGCGGAAAGAGGAGAAGATATAAAAAGGGAACAAACTAATAAACAATATATCAAAAAGAATAAGCCGCAAAGAGCCTGCATTACTGTAAGATAAACCAGATATGTTAGAGCGAGAAAGTTTTTCAGATACTTGTCGTGATAGACCTGGAGTAAGTAAAATAAGGCTGTTCAAATGAATGAAGTAAATGATAGACAGTCATTGAGTCCAGAAGGTGTAACTGTATGGAGGCGATAGATCCATCTGGCCTCCGTTTGTAACAGTAATTTGTCCACGTCACCTCCTCTAGTATCTAGTTTAACGGTTTCTATCATCTGAAATCGAATTTGGAGGGGGGCACTGGCATGAAACCTATGCATATGATTTGCCAAGGTTTTATCGCGTTTATTTTTAATATCCCCCACATGTTCAAGGATGCGCCTCCTAAATTCCCTATGTGTTTTACCCACATAGCCTTTAGGGCAATTACATGTGGCTAGATATACCACATTATTGGTCTTACAGTTAGCATAGTGGAAGTTTTTGAAGGTCTTATTATCCGTATATCGATTGAAGGTTTTTGTTACCTTCACAAAATTGCATGCCTTGCAGGACCCACATTTGTAGGTGCCTACAGTTTTTACATCCAACCAACACCCCATTTTTTGTGGTGTGGTCAGATGACTGTGTACTAGAATATCCCCGATATTTTTGGATCTCCTGTAGGTAATAGAGGCATGGTCTTCTACCAGTGAACCCACAAGTGTGTCAGATTTTAGTACAGGCCAGTATTTTTTGATAATCTGGCTAATTTCACCTGCTGCTGCATCGAAGGTTGCAATAATACGAGGATGATTTTCTATCGATGTAGTGTGTTCTCTTGGTTGTAACAACTGTGTCCTCATCTGTTGTTTAGCATTAACATAGGCTTCTTTCAATACTTTATCCGGATAGCCCCGTTGTTTGAATCTATCTCTCATTAAGTTAGCCTCAGTTCTAAACGATGCCTCATTTGAGCAGTTCCTGCGTGCTCTGAGGTACTGGCCTTTAGGAATCCCTTTCTTTAGTGGGGTGGGATGATGACTATCCCATCTCAAAATGTTATTTCCTGCAGTGGGTTTCCGGAAAATTTTTGTGTCAAGGGAACCCTGAATATTTCGTTCCAGTTGGACATCTAGAAATGACAGAGAGTTTTGATTAATCTCGAATGTAAACTTTAGACCAAGGTTGTTGATGTTTAAATCAGACACAAACTTCTTAAAAGAATTGACCGTACCTGACCAAATAATCGCAATGTCATCAATATATCGGCCCCAGTATATAACATGTTCAAGATAGTGGGAGTGGGCTTGCTCATTAAAAACCACCGTCTCCTCCCACCAGCCCAGGAGGAGGTTGGCATAAGAGGGAGCCACAGGGCTCCCCATTGCCGTCCCCCTGAGCTGGTGGTAGATCTTGGAGTTGAAGGTGAAAATATTATGTTTGAGGACAAATTCGAGCAACGTAATGACAAATTCATTGTGAGGGACAAGGTAAGTACTCCTACTTTTCAGGTAGAAACGAACTGCTTCAATCCCAGCAGAGTGTAAAATCGAACTATAGAGAGACTCTACATCTATTGAACAGAGCCAATAGTGTTCTTCAATAGTTATCCCTTCCAATTTGAGAAGTAAATCTGTAGTGTCTCGTAGATAGGACGGTAGGCTTGTGACAAAAGGACGTAGAATTTGGTCTAAATAAATGCTGATATTTTGGGTCAAATTGTTAATTCCGGACACTATAGGTCTGCACTTCAAAGGATGTAAGCCCTTATGGACTTTAGGAAGTCCATAGAATGTAGCAAGGCGGGGCTGCTTCGGTAGCAGAAAAGATAGCTCCTTTTCGTCAATCAGATTGTTGTTCTTGGCTTCCAGTAGAATAGTTTGTAAGTTTCTCAGGAAGTTAGATGTTGGATTAATTTCCAGGTTGATGTAGGTAGAGTTATCTCCAAGGACATTCAGGCACATTTTTATGTAGTCCTGATTGTTCATAAGGACCAGATTGCCTCCTTTATCCGAAGGTTTTATTATGAGGGAATAATCGGATTGGAGATTCTTCAGTGCCTGATATTCATGATAGGATAAATTATAATCGGAAATATGAAAATTGGAGACAATGGCTTCTATCTCTGAACAGACAGTGTCGACAAAAATGTCAATATTGTCTTGTTCACCCACCGGTGGGTATTTGGTGTTTTTATTTTTTAGACTGGTGAATGGTCCCTCACCAGGATTTTTTTCATTATCTGAGAGTAAGTCTCTCAAATTGGAGATTCCCTCCAAATCATCAACCTCAATCCCCAAATTGGAGCATGTGCGTATATCTTGTAATTTAAAAAACTTCTTCCACTTGAGCTTTCGTCCAAATAGATGAATGTCCTTGATCCATTCAAAAGCTGAAGGTTTTGATGTCGGGACAAAAGACAGTCCTCGTCTGAGGACTGTGACTTCATGATTTGTTAGAACATGATTTGACAAATTGATGATCTGGTTGTCTGATGTTACATTCGCTGATTCTGACCTGGAATGGCTTTGTCCAAAAAAGGAACAGCACTGGAGGATGCAGAAGATTGTGAAGGCAAGGGGAAGGGGTTGGGGCCTTGATTTTGTCCAGAACCATAGTTTTGGTTTATGTAGGGCATCATATCTCTTCCTCTTCCCCTTGGTTTTCGGCCTCTTCCCCTTGTGTTGGGGGTCCATTTTGATCCTCCGTGTCTAGTTTTATATGGGGACCTATTCCAGGGTTTTCTAGTTCTACTAGAGTCTGAGTTTTCTGTTTCCGATGATGAAACGTCGGTGTCTGAGGCTCTATAGGACTCCTGATCAATGAATGTATATGCCTTATTTTCTTTAAATTCAGCCAAGTCCTTTCTAAATTGTTTATTCTTTCTTTCTTTCAGAAGATAGGTGAATTTTTCAATATTGCTTTGTAATTCGTTTTCTTTTTTAGCAAACTCGGGTTCGTTTCTCAGTGTGTTAGCTGTTGTAATCAAGTCCTTCAGTTTTTTTGTTGATACTTCTAGAGTAGTTTTTTCTCCTTCAAGGAGAAGGCGCATAAATCTTATTGAGGAATCTGTGGCTTCCTTCTCCCAGAGGTTCATTAATTGAGGAGTTTTGGCCCTTGCCGCAGGTACTAGAGCAATTCTTAGGCCTTGTGGAACAATATTGTTAGCTATATAATTCTCAAGAGATTTCAACTCCCACCAGGACTTGATTTGGTCCTTATAAGCAAAGTAAAGATCCTTAAAAATGGTGTTAATAGTTGGTAGAGCCTTACTGACCTGAATAAATTCCCTATCTGAGAAAACGTCCCTCGCTTCCTCCAACCAGTTATCTGTATTTAATGTTTCAAGAAACTTACTCGCCATAACAATAATATATGATACTAGATAAAATAGAAAAAAGTCCTTAAAGGACAAGAGCTTTAAGAAAAACAACACAACTTATGGTAAGGATAGTAGGTACCAAAACCTTACAATGATATAGAGCTCTTGGTGATAAGAATTGAGTTTCAAGCACCACTTAATTTAAACACCATTCGAGTTAAATTAAAACATAGCTTTTACTGATATTAGTAAAAAATGGTAATAATGAGGGGTACACACATGAATTGGGGGCATAAGGAAAAAAGGGGTACAGGTGAAACCCTATTCTAAACGTCCCTAATCAATTCTACTCCTAATATAAGTGTGGAAATAGAAAAAGTACAATATAGAGGGGGGTAGTACAATACAATCTTAAAATTGTGGTAGGTCTCTTTTACCTACGCGTTTCGCCCTCCTTAATGAAGGGGGGACTCATCAGGGATAAGAGAACCACAAAAACATAAATGATATAAATGGGTGTACCTGATAGGACATATACAATAAAGTGATCAATAATATGATAAAGAGTAACAGAAATTAGCAGGCGTCTTAGAGAAGAAATCTGTGTCAGTCTTAGTCAGAGATATGTCTTAGTAATATAGTGCAATTTACATAAAGGATGATGCAGATATAGTAAACATATATATCCAATATGTAATACAGATGCATTAATAATACACATCCACTATAGAAGTTGATGGCTTCAGAGGGTATTACACAAATAATAGCCTGTATTGTGCATACAAAAGGTAACAGCCGCACTGTTGATAAAAAAAGAAAGAGAAAATCTCACTTAGAAAAAATATATTCATAAGTAGAAATTAATAATACTCATAAAACGTTTAGAGGGCTTACCCAAAATTGGATATTGCACAACAGGCTGCCAGATATATTATTCATATAACCATATACATGACCACAGATTCCTACAGATGGCAATGATTAGATGAAAAATAGAAAAAATTATTAAAGATAAACCCCCATTAGATGTCAAGAGAACACTGTGTTTAACACGGATCTATGTACGGCTCACCTGGATAGTAGGCCAGAATGCAGTTAGATGTGAGGCACATCCAGTATAAACAGATGTACGTTAGTCTAGTGTTCTAGATCACTAGATCAAGACAAGAACATGACATAACTACAATGTATAGTGAGCTTTTATAAAGAATAAGCCAGTTAAATACGAACAAGCAGCAGTTCAAAAGAAAATCCTACCTGGGATATTTATGGTAGGAAGAACAACACCTGATGCTGGTGATAGAATTGTGCTCTATGGCGGTATGGTATCCCGCACTATAAAGTAAAATCCAGCATGGATTTAATAAAACAAGAATACTGGTAGAAGGATGTACCAAGAAAAAAAGATATATATATATTTGCAAACCTGATAGTGATGCCGTGTAGGAGAATATGGATGTGCCACGAGGACGCCGCATGCTGTCTTGGTAGGCGCTCAGGTTTAAATACCCTGCCCGGATATTGATAGGCAGTGTTATTTCCGGTCATATGGAACGCATACTGCGTTCCACATATACACACAGAAGAGGCGCAGATAGCTAGACCGGAAATAGGCGCAAGTGGCCGGACCGGAAGTTAGCGAATATCGTCAATTCCGGGGCCGTGGAGCGCATTATGCGTTCCACAGCCGTATATACTTCCGATACATAATGTTTGGAACGCAAAGCGTTCCACATTAGCAGAAATAGATCAAATCATTCTATATAAATGTAGAAAGTTATGGGCTTAGGTGGAGACATCCTGGGAATACAGTATGTATGCGATATACACAGTCAGGCGGAAAGAGGAGAAGATATAAAAAGGGAACAAACTAATAAACAATATATCAAAAAGAATAAGCCGCAAAGAGCCTGCATTACTGTAAGATAAACCAGATATGTTAGAGCGAGAAAGTTTTTCAGATACTTGTCGTGATAGACCTGGAGTAAGTAAAATAAGGCTGTTCAAATGAATGAAGTAAATGATAGACAGTCATTGAGTCCAGAAGGTGTAACTGTATGGAGGCGATAGATCCATCTGGCCTCCGTTTGTAACAGTAATTTGTCCACGTCACCTCCTCTAGTATCTAGTTTAACGGTTTCTATCATCTGAAATCGAATTTGGAGGGGGGCACTGGCATGAAACCTATGCATATGATTTGCCAAGGTTTTATCGCGTTTATTTTTAATATCCCCCACATGTTCAAGGATGCGCCTCCTAAATTCCCTATGTGTTTTACCCACATAGCCTTTAGGGCAATTACATGTGGCTAGATATACCACATTATTGGTCTTACAGTTAGCATAGTGGAAGTTTTTGAAGGTCTTATTATCCGTATATCGATTGAAGGTTTTTGTTACCTTCACAAAATTGCATGCCTTGCAGGACCCACATTTGTAGGTGCCTACAGTTTTTACATCCAACCAACACCCCATAGAATTGATTAGGGACGTTTAGAATAGGGTTTCACCTGTACCCCTTTTTTCCTTATGCCCCCAATTCATGTGTGTACCCCTCATTATTACCATTTTTTACTAATATCAGTAAAAGCTATGTTTTAATTTAAATCGAATGGTGTTTAAATATTCTGTAAGGAGCAACCTCAATTTTATTTGTATCAGGGTTGCCACGTAATATGACATCCAAAAAGGGGGTTTCACTTTTACACCATGTGTGGGTAAACGTAAGATTGAACCGATTATTATTGATATATGTCATGAATGCATCAACGGTCAGATGGTCAGACGACCAAATGATGACCACATCGTCTACATACCTCCCATACCATGCGAGGCATGTGGAAAATGGATTGGTGTCAGAAAAAATAAACTGCTCCTCCCACCAAAAAAAAAAAAGCTTAGCCCGAGCTGGTGATGACTTTGCTCCCATTGAAGCACCCGTGCGCTGCAAATAAAAATTGTTACCAAACATAAAATAATTGTGTTTTAACACAAAATCTACCACCTCAGTAATGTAATGTCTCAAATCAGAATATTTAGAAAATCTCATCAGCATATCCGAGATAGCTGATAATGCCAGGTTTTGCGGAATACTGGAATAGAGCGATTCAATGTCGCAAGTAAGCCACGACCAAGAATCGCTCCATGTGAATTCATCCATGATTTTTAGCAAGTGCTTAGTGTCCTTGATATAACTTGGGCATTGCATAACCAGAGGTTGCAGTACTGAGTCCAACCACTCGCATAGGTGCTCGTTAAGAGATCCGATCCCCGCCACGATCGGACGCATCGGCGATCGGAATCAGTCCTTATGCAGCTTGGGTAGTGAGTGGAAGATAGGAATAATTGGAGCAGGCACGAAAATATAATCCACTTCTTTTTGGGTCAAAATAGATCTGGCTTTCCCCTCTTACAACAGTCAACAGTTCTTTTTTAAAAGGTTCAGTGGGATCCCCACAAAGTTTAAGGTAAGTTTTATCATCAGATAGTAGATTTTCCTTTAAATTGATATACAGTCCTGTGTCCATACATACTACCGAGCCGCCTTTATCGGTGGATCGAATCGTAAAATTTTTGTTTTTCTTTAATTTCTTTATGGCAGCAGCCTTCTTTTTATTCAAATTACTTTTGATTGTAGATTAACCAAATCTTTCATGATAAGGTCCTGGAACCAATCAAAAATTGCTGGTCTGGTCTGTATGGGGTAAAAATTTAGGTTTTTAGTGGAGAAGGTATGTGCAGTATTCACTTCATCACAAATTGATATCCCACTATTTTCAAGGAGACAGAGATCTCTAAAAGCAATTTGTTCTGCTAACGTATGCATTAGTGGTAAATCAGGGTTTATAGAAAGTTGAGGTGGGTCCGATGGTTCATCAGCATTTTCCACAAAAAAATGTTTCTTAACTGTTAAAGTTCTCACTAATTTATTTATATCCAAAATTGTCCGATAAACATCAAAATGATGTGTAGGAGAGAAACCGAGTCCTTTCCACAGGACCGAGGTTTCTTCATCTGTAATGATTTGTGCAGAAATGTTAATGACTTGAAAATCGTCTTTTATTACTTTTTCCGTTTGTCCTTTTTACGCTCCGAAGCTCTTCTTCCTATGTTTTCTGCCACTGCGCCTTCCTCGTTTTTTGACTGTCTTCTCGCATTGCGATTCTTGTGAGTGTTCACATATTGCGGTTCTGAGTCCCCGCTAGTGTCCGTGGTATCTGAACAATCTGAATTTTCAGTAAACTCCTGGTCAGAAGAACTAAATTCACATGGAGTGATTCTCTGTCGTGGCTTACTTGCCACATTGAATCGCTCTATTCCAGTATTCCGCAAAACCTGGCATTATCAGCTATCTCGGATATACTGATGAGATTTTCTAAATATTCTGTGGATTTGAGACATTACATTATTGAGGTGGTAGATTTTGTGTTAAAACACAATTATTTTATGTTTGGTAACAATTTTTATTTACAGCGCACGGGTGCTTCAATGGGAGCAAAGTCATCACCAGCTCGGGCTAACCTTTTGTTTTTTGGTGGGAGGAGCAGTTTATTTTTTCTGACACCAATCCATTTTCCACATGGTATGGGAGGTATGTAGACGATGTGGTCATCATTTGGTCGTCCGACCATCTGACCGTTGATGCATTCATGACATATATCAATAATAATCGGTTCAATCTTAAAGGGGTATTCCAGGCAAAAACTTTTTTATATATATCAACTGGCTCCAGAAAGTTAAACAGATTTGTAAATTACTTCTATTAAAAAATCTTAACCCTTTCAGTACTTATGAGCTTCTGAAGTTAAGGTTGTTATTTTCTGTCTAAGTGCTCTCTGATGACACCTGTCTCGGGAAACGCCCAGTTTAGAAGAGGTTTGCTATGGGGATTTGCTTCTAAACTGGGCGGATTTTTTAATAGAAGTAATTTACAAATCTGTTTAACTTTCTGGAGCCAGTTGATATATAAAAAAAAGTTTTGGCCTGGAATACCCCTGTAAGTCCCAGGATGCCCTTGGTCCTAGTGGGGTTAAAAGGTCAAAAGATTAAAATATATAAACTAAGAAGACACTGTGAAGTACGGGGATATACTCGGCAGGCCTGGAGAAATATTTTTCTAAAAGATGTTTTTATGTACTTGATGTATTTCTAGGTGTATATTAATATATATATATATATATATATATATATATATATATATATATGTCAAAGAAGAAAGCAGCACTCCTAAAGCGTGAGTAGGTGCCTCCAGCTAGGATCCGGGTCCAGGATCCTGCATACGTAGTTCCAAGGAAAATGCTGTGGCACTCAAGGTATGGTGAAAAAATGAAAACTATTTATTCATCCCAAATGTGCAAAGAGCAACGTTTCAATGGTCTCACACCATCATTATCAAGTGGCTTGATAATGATGGTGTGAGACCATTGAAACGTTGCTCTTTGCACATTTGGGATGAATAAATAGTTTTCATTTTTTCACCATACCTTGAGTGCCACAGCATTTTCCTTGGAACTACGTATGCAGGATCCTGGACACGGACCCTAGCTGGAGGCACCTACTCACGCTTGGAACTATATATATATATATATATATATATATATATATATATATATATACACACACACAAATCAAAAAATATGTTGCAGTCTCTTGTAATACCTTTTTTATTGGACTAACAGAATTTTGTAGAGACAAGCTTTCAGGATTCCTCCCTTTATCAAGTCCAATAGACAAGGACTAATGATCAGAGGACTTTATAAATTATCAGGGAGGAATCCCGAAAGTTTGTCTCTACAAAATTCTGTTAGTCCAATAAAAAAGGTATTACAATCTGCATCACTGGACTAATATGGCTACTCACATTTACTATACAGATATACACATACCTGAAGATGGTTTAGAACCCTGTGATGTCACACATGCTTGTGATGATGTCACCGTAAGCTGTACAAGGAGGTGCGCGCCGGCTGCAGTCTCTTCAGTGTGTTTTGCATTCACAACCTGTGGTGCAAAGTGTTTGTTAGAGAGTTTCTATTTGCGATAGAGAATTCAAGATTTTGACCGTTCCTTGTCTGAAGAGAGAACCACAAGGTAAGTCTCAGCCTCTTCTATTCATACAAACACAGGGATTTTTATTTGACAGTTTTTTTTATTGCTGTTGATTTTTTTTTTAGCAAAAAAAAAACAAGAAATTAATTTCCAAAAGAAATAACAAAAGTTATATTTCTCATAGCATTGTGACAATACTTGGCTTAGGCATTAAACATAATAAAACGCACAGATAGTATCATGACCAGAGCTTTTTCTTGCAAAACTGCTAAAATGCAATCATGCCCAAAAAAGCCCCCAAGAAAAAGAGTCCTAATTCATGAAGTTCTAAAAGATATAAGTCTATGAGAAAGATTTGGTGGTGTAGTAAAAGAATAACAGAAAGATTAGGGCAGAAATATAATAGTATATAATAGAATTCTGTGTGTACTAACAATAGAAATACTCCGGGTACTCCGAAAGTGAAAATTTTCAAATCAAGTAGTGTCAGAAAGTCATAGAGGGGATGGATAGATCCCAATGAGGTGGGGTAGGTTCATTATTAGTAAATGTATATAGCAGGATAGCCCAATTGTATCTACAGTATGAAGTTCACATGGCCCAGTGACCATACAGCCAAGCCCTTATAATCCGCCATTACTGGGACAGATTCAGGGTTGTCAGATATTACTAGGACCGGACAGATTCAGGGTTATCAGATATTACTATGACCGGAGAGGTTCAGGTTTATCAGATATTACTAGGACCGGACAGGTTCAGGGTTATCAGATATTACTAGGACCGAACAGGTTCAGGGTTATCAGATATTACTAGGACTGGACAGGTTCAGGGTTATCAGATATTACTAGGACCGGACAGAATCAGGGTTGTCAGATATTACTAGGACCGGACAGGTTCAGGGTTATCAGATATTACTAGGACCGGACAGGTTCAGGGTTATCAGATATTACTAGGACCGGACAGGTTCAGGGTTATCAGATATTACTAGGACCGGACAGGTACAGGGTTATCAGATATTACTAGGACCGGACAGGTTCAGGGTTATCAGATATTACTAGGACCGGACAGGTTCAGGGTTATCAGATATTACTAGCACTGGACAGGTTCAGGGTTATCAGATATTACTAGGACCGGACAGGTTCAGGGTTATCAGATATTACTAGGACCGGACAGGTTCAGGGTTATCAGATATTACTAGGACCGGACAGGTTCAGGGTTATCAGATATTACTAGGACCGGACAGGTTCAGGGTTATCAGACATTGGTAACCTCAGGAAAGACGTCTCCATATAAAACACTTATAGAGAAGCGTCTTCTTCTGAGGCTGCGATGGTCTTAGTGTTATCTTGTGGTTCTGTGCTGGACATTTCTGCTCTGTATGAATGATCTATTGTATAATGACAGGAATGATGACATGTTGTCTAATGTGTTCACTTATCTCTCTCTCTCTCTAGTGTTTTCAGGCTCTGACCTGTGACCATGGCCTCTCCACAAGACCCATTGCTGAAGGAGGAGGAAGAAGCAATGGAGGACCATAGTGATATGGATGTAGAAAAGGGCGATATCCCTGAGAGGCAGAACCTGCCATCTCTAAGCGTGATGTCCACCGCACGTTCCATCATCACCGTAGTGATCCTCGCCTTTGTTAATTTGCTCATCTATGCAAATCGCTCCAGCGTGGCGGGGGTGCTGCCTTATATACAGAAAGCATATGACACCAATGCTAGTCTGTCCGGCTTATTGAATACATTGTTCATTGGAAGCTACGTGCTGGTCGCACCAATTGCTGGATATTTGGGCGACCACTGTAATAAGAAATATACTGTTTGCGCAGGAGTCATCGTTTGGCTGAGCATGACACTTACCCTGTCATTCATCCCTGACGGGTACTTCCTGCTCTTCCTTCTGACGAGTGGACTGGTTGGAGCCGGAGAGGCGACTTTCTGCACCATCGCCCCCTCCATCTTTGCAGACCTTTTTACAAGTGACCAGCGGACCCGCATGCTGAACGTGTTTTACTCCGTCATACCTGTAGGCTGCGGACTAGGATACATCATCGGGCCCAAAGTGACTGATGCAGCAAGGGGCGATTGGCACTGGGCGTTTCGGGTCACCCCTGGCCTGGGCCTCATAGCTGTGGCTTTGTTGATTTTGGTCACAAAGGAGCTTCCAAGAACGACTACAAACGGGAAGAAGAACAACAAATCCCAGAAGTTTGCCAAATGGGCGACAGATCTGAAAAAAATATTTAAAAATCGAAGCTTCATGTTAACCACCATGGGATCGACGGCTGTATCCTTCATAGTGGGAGCCATAGGTGTATGGGGTCCGTCATACCTGACCCACGCACGATTACTCCTACAAGAGAAGGACCCTTGCCGTGCTGAACCGTGTGACTATCACGACATCCTAATATTTGGTGTGGTTACAGTCATTTCCGGCATTCTGGGAGTTGTAGCAGGGACGGAGATAAGTAAAAGATATCGCAAATCCAACCCACGGGCGGACCCGCTTGTGTGTGGATGCGCGATGATGCTCTCCGCCCCTTTTCTTCTGTTGGCATTGACTTTTGGCAACATCAGCCTCGTTGCCACCAACATCTTCATCTTCATCGGAGAGACGCTTCTGTCAGTAAATTTCACCCTCATATCTGACATTATACTAAAAGTAGTAACTCCGTGGAGGAGATCTTCAGCCCTGGCCGTGCAGATGACAATCTATCACCTCCTAGGTGACGCCGGCAGCCCGTACCTCATCGGCCTGATATCTGACACCTACGAACGAGGATATGCCAAATCCCCTCTTCTGAAATACCGCAGCCTGGAGTATGCCCTCATGACCTGCACCATAATGGCAGTCATCGGAGGGGCCTTCTTCATGGCCACGGCCCTATATATAGAGAGGGATGAAAAAGAAGCAGAGATGGAATCAGAACCTCCGTCATCCTCCTCCTCCTCACTGCTTCCTGCCGATGAGGACCGCGCTTCAGACTGAGGAAAAGTCATTGCTTACCTTTATCTCGTTTACTTCATTAAAAAAAAATTAAGAAAAAAATAACTGCATTTGTTCTATGTTCCACTTTACTCCTTATTCTCAACCCAGGGGCGGACACAGACAGCAGAGGGCCCTTGTGCAAAGAATGTGCCTGTGCCCCCCCTGCCCCCAAACATCAATTGTTCAGCATCCCCCCTCCATGTGTCACTTACTCAGGTGGACCCCCATATGTCACTTGCTGTATAAGTTTCTAATTATTTATTAAGGCCTTCCATATGCCGCAGCTCATTCAAGCCCCCCACATTAGGTAGCATAGATTCCCCACATTAGGTAGCATAGTTTCCTCACATTAGGTAGCATAGTTTCCCCACATTAGGTAGCATAGATTCACTACATTAGGTAGCAGTTTCCCCACATTAGGTAGCATAGTTTGCCCACATTAGGTAGCATGGTTTCCCCACATTAGGTAGCATAGTTTCCCCACAATAGGTAGCACAGATTCCCCACATTAGGTAACATAGTTTCCCCACATTAGGAAGCACAGATTCCCCACATTAGGTAACATAGTTTCCCCACATTAGGTAGCATAGTTTCCCCACATTAGGTAGCACAGATTCCCCACATCAGGTAACATAGTTTCCCCACATTAGGTAACATAGTTTCCCCACATTAGGTAGCATAGTTTGCCCACATTAGGTAGCACAGATTCCCCACTTTAGGTAACATAGTTTCCCCACATTAGGTAGCACAGATTCCCCACATTAGGTAACATAGTTTCCCCACATTAGGTAGCATAGCTTCCCCACATTAGGTAGCATACTTTCCCCACATTAGGTAGCATAGTTTCCCCACATTGGGTAGCACAGATTCCCCACATTAGGTAACATAGTTTCCCCACATTAGGTAGCATAGATTCCTCATATTAGGTAGCCATAGCCCCCCCAAACACACAGACAGACACAGACACACACAGAGACACACTTACCTGTCCTGCACAGCGCTTCTCCTCTCCGGCAGCGGCCTGACGAGTGACGTCACTGACGTCCTCCTGAGCGGGTCTGCATAAGTACGTCACTTGTGCGACGTCCCTCGTCAGACCCCGGTCGGCGGGAGGCAGACTCACTGTCTAAAGTGCCCGCAGCGCTATTATACCCCGCAGCTGCTTTAGAACCCTACCATGAACCTACTAGGCACAAAAAAAAAGGGGGCAGCAAAATGCCGCCCCTGAAAAGTGCCACCTGGGACTTATGGTCCCACCGGGTCCCATGGTAGGGCCGACCAGAGGTGGCTCTAGACTTTGTGAGGCCTTAGGCGAAATTTGAACATGAGGCCCTGCTTTATTTTCTGCTGAAATTACATGGTGGTCCAGCTGTGAGATGGTTATACTGTGACATCACTGTATATTATCCCTGTACTGTGACATCACTGTGTATTATCCCTGTACTGTGCCATCACTGTTACGCCTAGCGCTCCGGGTCCCCGCTCCTCCCCGGAGCGCTCACGGCGCCTTTCTCCCTGCAGCTCCCCGGTCAGCGCTGACCGGGAGCGCTGCCCTGTCATGGCCGTTGGGGATGCGATTCGCACAGCGGGACGCGCCCGCTCGCGAATCGCATCCCAGGTCACTTACCCGTTCCCGTCTCCTGCGGTCATGTGCTGGCGCGCGCGGCTCCGCTCTCTAGGGCGCGCGCGCGCCAGCTCCCTGAGACTTAAAGGGCCAGTGCACCAATGATTGGTGCCTGGCCCAATTAGCTTAATTGGTTCCCATCTGTTTCCTGGCTATATCTAGTCTCCTCCCTTGCACTTCCTTGCCGGATCTTGTTGCACTTGTGCCTAGTGAAAGCGTTCCCTTGTCTGTTCCTAGTCCGTGTTCCTGACCTCCTGCCGTTGCCCCTGACTACGATCCTTGCCGCCTGCCCCCGACCTTCTGCTACGTCCGACCTTGCTTCTGCCTACTCCCTTGTACCGCGCCTATCTTCAGCATCTTCAGCAGCCAGAGAGGTGAGCCGTTGCTAGTGGATACGACCTGGTCACTACCGCCGCAGCAAGACCATCCCGCTTTGCGGCGGGCTCTGGTGAAAACCTGTAGTGTCTTAGAACCGGTCCACTAGCACGGTCCTCGCTATCCCTCTCTGGCACAGAGGATCCACCTCCTGCCAGCCGGCATCGTGACAGTAGATCCGGCCATGGATCCCGCTGAAGTTCCTCTGCCTGTTGTCGCCGACCTCCCCACACTGGTCGCCCAGCAAGCCCGACAGATTGCCCAACAAGATCACCAGCTGTCGTACTTGACCACCATGACTCAGCAACTCCAGTCGCAGCTACAGCAGATTCAGTCTCAGCTACAGCAGCAGCAACCATCTCCTCCGCCAGCTCCTGCACCTCTTCCGCAGCGAGTGGCCACTCCTAGCCTCCGCCTGTCTTTGCCGGACAAATTTAATGGGGACTCTAAGTTTTGCCGTGGCTTTCTTTCCCAATGTTCCCTGCATCTGGAGATGATGTCGGATCAGTTTCCTACTGAAAGGTCTAAGGTGGCTTTCGTAGTCAGCCTTCTGTCTGGAAAAGCCCTGTCATGGGCCACACCGCTCTGGGACCGTGATGACCCCGTCACTGCCTCTGTACACTCCTTCTTCTCGGAAATTCGAAGTGTCTTTGAGGAACCTGCCCGAGCCTCTTCTGCTGAGACTGCCCTGCTGAACCTGGTCCAGGGTAATTCCTCCGTTGGCGAGTACGCCATACAATTCCGTACTCTTGCTTCTGAACTTTCCTGGAATAATGAGGCTCTCTGCGCGACCTTTAAAAAAGGCCTATCCAGCAACATTAAAGATGTTCTGGCCGCACGAGAGACTCCTGCTAGCCTGCATGAACTCATTCATCTAGCCACTCGCATCGACATGCGTTTTTCTGAGAGGCATCAAGAGCTCCGCCAGGAAAAAGACTTAGATCTCTGGCCACCTCTCCCACAGTCTCCACTGCAATCTGCGCCTAGGCCTCCCGCCGAGGAGGCCATGCAAGTGGATCGGTCTCGCCTGACCCTGGAAGAGAGGAATCGCCGTAAGGAAGAGAATCTTTGTTTGTACTGTGCCAGTACTGAACATTTTCTGGTGGATTGCCCAATCCGTCCTCCACGTCTGGGAAACGCACGCTCACACTCAGCTCTCGTGGGTGTGGCGTCTCTTGATGCCAAGTCGGCTTCTCCACGTCTCACGGTACCTGTTCGGATTTCCACTTCAGCCAGCTCTCCCCTCTCAGCCGTGGCCTGTCTGGACTCTGGAGCTTCTGGGAATTTTATTCGGGAGTCCTTTGTGAATAAATTCCATATTCCGGTGACCCGTCTTGTCAAGCCACTCCGCATCTCCGCGGTCAACGGAGCCAGGTTGGACTGTACCATACGTTTCCGCACGGAGCCCCTTCTTATGAGCATCGGATCTCATCACGAGAGGATTGAACTTTTGGTCCTCCCCAATTGCACCTCGGAAATTCTCCTTGGACTTCCCTGGCTTCAACTTCATTCCCCAACCCTGGATTGGTCCACTGGGGAGATCAAGAGTTGGGGGTCCTCTTGTGCCAAGAACTGTCTAAAACCGGTTCCCAGTAACCCTTGCCGTAACTCTGTGGTTCCTCCTGTATCCGGTCCCCCTAAGGTCATTAAGGACTCTGCCTGCCACAGGAAATGCCCCTCCCCCCCTCCCAGGCAAGCTTCTGTGTCCCCTCATGGCCCTCGTCCTGGTGTCACACTGCCCCGTGCCAGGTCTCGCCCTCTGCCCTCTCTCCCCATTCCTACTCCTGCGGTTCTGCCTGCCGTTGAGGAATCCCTCCTTCCTTTCCCGGTGTCCTCATCCCAGGGGAGGCAGTTACCCGATAAAGAGAAGGGGAGACCTAAGGGGGGGGGTACTGTTACGCCTAGCGCTCCGGGTCCCCGCTCCTCCCCGGAGCGCTCACGGCGCCTTTCTCCCTGCAGCTCCCCGGTCAGCGCTGACCGGGAGCGCTGCCCTGTCATGGCCGTTGGGGATGCGATTCGCACAGCGGGACGCGCCCGCTCGCGAATCGCATCCCAGGTCACTTACCCGTTCCCGTCTCCTGCGGTCATGTGCTGGCGCGCGCGGCTCCGCTCTCTAGGGCGCGCGCGCGCCAGCTCCCTGAGACTTAAAGGGCCAGTGCACCAATGATTGGTGCCTGGCCCAATTAGCTTAATTGGTTCCCATCTGTTTCCTGGCTATATCTAGTCTCCTCCCTTGCACTTCCTTGCCGGATCTTGTTGCACTTGTGCCTAGTGAAAGCGTTCCCTTGTCTGTTCCTAGTCCGTGTTCCTGACCTCCTGCCGTTGCCCCTGACTACGATCCTTGCCGCCTGCCCCCGACCTTCTGCTACGTCCGACCTTGCTTCTGCCTACTCCCTTGTACCGCGCCTATCTTCAGCATCTTCAGCAGCCAGAGAGGTGAGCCGTTGCTAGTGGATACGACCTGGTCACTACCGCCGCAGCAAGACCATCCCGCTTTGCGGCGGGCTCTGGTGAAAACCTGTAGTGGCTTAGAACCGGTCCACTAGCGCGGTCCTCGCCATCCCTCTCTGGCACAGAGGATCCACTACCTGCCAGCCGGCATCGTGACAATCACTCTGTGTATTACCGCTGTAGTGTGACATCACTGTGTATTAACTCTGTACTGTGCCATCACTGTATATTATCCTTTTACTGTGACGTCACTGTGTATTATCTCTGTACTGTGTCATCACCCTGTGTATTATCCCTGTACTGTGACATCACTGTGTGTATTATCCCTGTACTGTGACATCACTGTGTATTATCCCTGTACTGTGACATCACTGTGTGTATTATCCCTGTACTGTGACATCACTGTGTATTATCTCTGTACTGTGCCATCACTGTGTGTATTATCCCTGTAATGTGACATCACTGTGTATTAACTCTGTACTGTGCCATCACTGTGTATTATCCCTGTACTGTGACATCACTGTGTATTATCTCTGTACTGTGCCATAACTCTGTGTATTATCCCTGTACTGTGACATCACTGTGTGTATTATCCCTGCACTGTGAAATCACTGTGTATTATCTCTGTACTGTGACATCACTGTGTATTGTCCCTGCACTGTGACATCACTGTGTGTATTATCCCTGTAATGTGACATCACTGTGTATTATCCCTGCACTGTGACATCATTCTTTATATTATCCCTGTACTGTGACACCACTCTGTATATTATCCCTGTACTGTGACATCACTGTGTGTATTATCCCTGTACTGTGACATCACTGTGTATTATCCCTGTACTGTGACATCACTGTGTATTATCTCTGTACTGCGAAATCACTGTGTATTATTCCTGTACTGTGACATCACTCTGTATATTATCCCTGTACTGTGACATCACTGTGTATTACTCCTGTACTGTGACATCACTGTGTATTATTCCTGTACTGTGACATCACTGTGTGTATTATCTCTGTACTGTGACATCACTGTGTATTATCCCTGTACTGTGACATCACTGTGTATTATCCCTGTACTGTGACATCACTGTGTATTATCCCTGTACTATGACATCACTGTGTATATTATCCCTCCCTGTACTGTGACATCACTGTGTGTATTATCTCTGTACTGTGACATCACTGTGTATTATCTCTGTACTGCGAAATCACTGTGTATCATCCCTGTACTGTGACATCACTCTGTATATTATCCCTGTACTGTGACATCACTGTGTATTATTCCTGTACTGTGACATCACTGTTTATTATTCCTGTACTGTGACATCACTGTGTGTATTATCTCTGTACTGTGACATCACTGTGTATTATCCTTGTACTGTGACGTCACTGTGTATTATCCCTGTACTGTGACATCACTGTGTATTATCCCTGTACTATGACATCACTGTGTATATTATCCCTCCCTGTACTGTGACATCACTGTGTGTATTATCTCTGTACTGTGACATCACTGTGTATTATCCCTGTACTGTGACATTGCTGTATGTATTATCTCTGTACTGTGACATCACTGTGTATTATCCCTGTACTGTGACATCACTGTGTGTATTATCTCTGTACTGTGACATCACTGTGTGTATTATCTCTGTACTGTGACATCACTGTGTGTATTATCCCTGTACTGTGACATCACTGTGTATTATCCATGTACTGTGACATCACTGTGTATTATCCCTGTACTGTGACATCACTGTGTATTATGCCTGTACTGTGACATCACTGTGTATTATCCTTGTACTGTGACATCACTGTGTATATTATCCCTGTACTGTGACATCACTGTGTATATTATCCCTGTACTGTGACATCACTGTGTGTATTATCCCTGTACTGTGACATCACTGTGTATTTTATCCCTGTACTGTGACATCACTGTGTGTATTATCTCTGTACTGTGACATCACTGTATGTATTATCCCTGTACTGTGACATCACTGTATATTATCCCTGTACTGTGACATCACTCTGTATATTATCCCTGTACTGTGACGTTACTCTGTATATTATCCCTGTACTGTGACATCACTGTGTATTATTCCTGTACTGTGACATCACTGTGTATTGTTCCTGTACTGTGACATCACTGTGTATTATTCCTGTACTGTGACATCACTGTGTATCATTCCTGTACTGTGACATCACTGTGTGTATTATCTCTGTACTGTCACATCACTGTGTATTATCCCTGTACTGTGACATCACTGTGTATTATCCCTGTACTGTGACGTCACTGTGTATTATCCCTGTACTATGACATCACTGTGTATATTATTCCTCCCTGTACTGTGACATCACTGTGTGTATTATCTCTGTACTGTGACATCACTGTGTACTATCCCTGTACTGTGACATCACTGTGTGTATTATCTCTGTACTGTGACATCACTGTGTGTATTATCTCTGTACTGGGACATCACTGTGTGTATTATCCCTGTACTGTGACATCCCTGTGTATTATCTCTGTACTGTGACATCACTGTGTATTATCCCTGTACTGTGACATCACTGTGTATATTATCCCTGTACTGTGACATCACTGTGTATATTATCCCTGTACTGTGACATCACTGTGTATTATCCCTGTACTGTGACATCACTGTGTGTATTATCCCTGTACTGTGACATCACTGTGTAAATTATCTCTGAACTATAACATCATTGTGTGTTATCTCTATACTGCAACATCACTGTTGATACTTACACTGCACTGTGACATCACTGTATATATTAAGCCTGTATACCATAATGCCACTGTACATATTTACCTTGCACTGCAAGTGACAATACAGAGTAAATATGCACGGTGACATCATAGTTCAGAGTAAATATAAACAGTAATGTCTCTGTACAGGGACAATAAACAGTTTTGCCACTACAGGGTTAATAAACACAGTGTTGTCACAGTAGAGGGTAACTATATAGTGATGTCATTGTACCGGGAAAATATGCACAGTGAAGTCAGCATTCAAGAATAATAAACTGTGATGTCACTACAGGGTTGTTATACACAGTGACATCAAATTACAGGATGAAGCACAGTGATGTCCCAGTTTATTACGAAGCACAGTGATGTCACAGTTTATTATGAAGCACAGTGATGTCACAGTTTATTATGAAGCACAGTGATGTCACTGTTACGCCTAGCGCTCCGGGTCCCCGCTCCTCCCCGGAGCGCGTATGGCGTCTCTCTCTCCGCAGCGCCCCGGTCGGTCCCGCTGACCGGGAGCGCTGCACTGTCATGGCCGTCGGGGATGCGATTCGCACAGCGGGACGCGCCCGCTCGCGAATCGCATCCCAGGTCACTTACCCGTTCCCGTCCCCTGCTGTCATGTGCTGGCGCGCGCGGCTCCGCTCTCTAGGGCGCGCGCGCGCCAGCTCCCTGAGACTTAAAGGGCCAGTGCACCAATGATTGGTGCCTGGCCCAATTAGCTTAATTGGCTTCCACCTGGTCCCTGACTATATCTGACCTCCTCCCATGCACTCCCTTGCCGGATCTTGTTGCCTTGTGCCAGTGAAAGCGTTTTGTGTGTCCAAAGCCTGTGTACCAGAACTTCTGCTATCCACCCTGACTACGAACCTTGCCGCCTGCCCCCGACCTTCTGCTACGTCCGACCTTGCTTCTGTCTACTCCCTTGTACCGCGCCTATCTTCAGCAGCCAGAGAGGTTGAGCCGTTGCTAGTGGATACGACCTGGTCACTACCGCCGCAGCAAGACCATCCCGCTTTGCGGCGGGCTCTGGTGAAAACCAGTAGTGACTTAGAACCGGTCCACTAGCACGGTCCACGCCAATCCCTCTCTGGCACAGAGGATCCACCTCCTGCCAGCCGGCATCGTGACAGTAGATCCGGCCATGGATCCCGCTGACGTCCCTCTGCCTTATATCTCTGATATCACCACGGTGGTCGCCCAGCAATCCCGACAGATCGCCCATCTAACCCACCAGCTGTCGGAAGTATTCACCATAGTGCAGCAACTTCAGTCGCAACTTCAGCAGCAATCATCTCCTCCGCCAGCTCCTGCACCCCTTCCGCAGCGAGTGGCCACTCCTAGCCTCCGCCTGTCCTTGCCGGACAAATTTAATGGGGACTCTAAGTTTTGCCGTGGCTTTCTTTCGCAATGTTCCCTGCACTTGGAGATGATGTCGGACCAGTTTCCTACTGAAAGGTCTAAGGTGGCTTTCGTAGTCAGCCTTCTGTCTGGAAAAGCCCTGTCATGGGCCACACCGCTCTGGGACCGCAATGACCCCGTCACTGCCTCTGTACACTCCTTCTTCTCGGAAATTCGAAGTGTCTTTGAGGAACCTGCCCGAGCCTCTTCTGCTGAGACTTCCCTGCTGAACCTGGTCCAGGGTAATTCTTCCGTTGGCGAGTACGCCATACAATTCCGTACTCTTGCTTCTGAACTTTCCTGGAATAATGAGGCCCTCTGCGCGACCTTTAAAAAAGGCCTATCCAGCAACATTAAAGATGTTCTGGCCGCACGAGATACTCCTGCTAATCTGCATGAACTCATTCATCTAGCCACTCGCATTGACATGCGTTTTTCTGAGAGGCATCAAGAGCTCCGCCAGGAAAAAGACTTAGATCTCTGGACACCTCTCCCACAGTCTCCATTGCAATCTGCGCCTAGGCCTCCCGCCGAGGAGGCCATGCAAGTGGATCGGTCTCGCCTGACCCTGGAAGAGAGGAATCGCCGTAAGGAAGAGAATCTTTGTCTGTACTGTGCCAGTACCGAACATTTTTTGGTGGATTGCCCTATCCGTCCTCCACGTCTGGGAAACGCACGCTCGCACCCAGCTCTCGTGGGTGTGGCGTCTCTTGATGCTAAGTCGGCTTCTCCACGTCTCACGGTGCCTGTACGGATTTCTTCTTCAGCCAGCTCTTCCCTCTCAGCCGTGGCCTGCCTGGACTCTGGTGCCTCTGGGAATTTTATTCGGGAGTCCTTGGTGAATAAATTCCGCATCCCGGTGACCCGTCTTGTCAAGCCACTCCACATTTCCGCGGTCAACGGAGCCAGGTTGGATTGCACCGTGCGTTTCCGCACGGAGCCCCTCCTAATGTGCATCGGACCTCATCATGAGAAAATTGAGTTTTTGGTCCTCTCCAATTGCACTTCTGAAATTCTCCTTGGACTACCCTGGCTTCAACACCATTCCCCAACCCTGGATTGGTCCTCAGGGGAGATCAAGAGCTGGGGTACCTCTTGCTTCAAGGACTGCCTTAAACCGGTTCCCAGTACTCCCTGCCGTGACCCTGTGGTTCCTCCTGTATCCGGTCTCCCTAAGGTCGTTATGGACTCTGCCCGCCTTAAGAAGTGCCTCTCCCCCCCTCCCAGTCCAGTCAGTCAAGCCTCGGTGCCTCCTCGTGGCCCTCGTCCTGGTGTCACACTGCCCCGTGCCAGGCCTCGCCCTCTGCCCTCCCTCCCCATTCCCACTCCTGCTGTACTGCCTGCCGTTGAGGAATCCCTCCATCCTTTCCCGGTGTCCTCATCCCGGGGGGGGCAGTTACCGGACAAAGAGAAGGGGAGACCTAAGGGGGGGGGTACTGTTACGCCTAGCGCTCCGGGTCCCCGCTCCTCCCCGGAGCGCGTACGGCGTCTCTCTCTCCGCAGCGCCCCGGTCGGTCCCGCTGACCGGGAGCGCTGCACTGTCATGGCCGTCGGGGATGCGATTCGCACAGCGGGACGCGCCCGCTCGCGAATCGCATCCCAGGTCACTTACCCGTTCCCGTCCCCTGCTGTCATGTGCTGGCGCGCGCGGCTCCGCTCTCTAGGGCGCGCGCGCGCCAGCTCCCTGAGACTTAAAGGGCCAGTGCACCAATGATTGGTGCCTGGCCCAATTAGCTTAATTGGCTTCCACCTGGTCCCTGACTATATCTGACCTCCTCCCATGCACTCCCTTGCCGGATCTTGTTGCCTTGTGCCAGTGAAAGCGTTTTGTGTGTCCAAAGCCTGTGTACCAGAACTTCTGCTATCCACCCTGACTACGAACCTTGCCGCCTGCCCCCGACCTTCTGCTACGTCCGACCTTGCTTCTGTCTACTCCCTTGTACCGCGCCTATCTTCAGCAGCCAGAGAGGTTGAGCCGTTGCTAGTGGATACGACCTGGTCACTACCGCCGCAGCAAGACCATCCCGCTTTGCGGCGGGCTCTGGTGAAAACCAGTAGTGACTTAGAACCGGTCCACTAGCACGGTCCACGCCAATTCCTCTCTGGCACAGAGGATCCACCTCCTGCCAGCCGGCATTGTGACAGTCACAGTTTATTATGAAGCACAGTGATATCCCAGTTTATTATGAAGCACAGTGATGTCCCAGTTTATTATGAAGCACAGTGATGTCCCAGTTTATTATGAAGCACAGTGATGTCCCAGTTTATTATGAAGCACAGTGATGTCACAGTTTATTATGAAGCACAGTGATGTCAAAGTTTATTATGAAGCACAGTGATGTCACAGTTTATTATGAAACACAGTGATGTCACAGTTTATTATGAAACACAGTGATGTCACAGTTTATTATGAAGCGCAGTGATGTCCCAGTTTATTATGAAGCGCAGTGATGTCCCAGTTTATTACGAAGCGCAGTGATGTCCCAGTTTATTACGAAGCGCAGTGATGTCCCAGTTTATTACGAAGCACAGTGATGCCACAGTTTATTATGAAGCACAGTGATGTCACAGTTTATTACGAAGCGCAGTGATGTCACAGTTTATTATGAAGCCCAGTGATGTCACAGTTTATTATGAAGCCCAGTGATTTCACAGTTTATTATGAAGCACAGTGATGTCCCAGTTTATTATGAAGCACAGTGATGTCACAGTTTATTATGAAGCACAGTGATGTCCCAGTTTATTATGAAACACAGTGATGTCCCAGTTTATTATGAAGCACAGTGATGTCACAGTTTATTATGAAGCACAGTGATGTCACAGTTTATTATGAAGCACAGTGATGTCCCAGTTTATTATGAAGCACAGTGATTTCACAGTTTATTATGAAGCACAGTGATGTCCCAGTTTATTATGAAGCACAGTGATGTCACAGTTTATTATGAAGAACAGTGATGTCACAGTTTATTATGAAGCACAGTGATGTCACAGTTTATTATGAAGCACAGTGATGTCACAGTTTATTATGAAGCACACTGATGCCACAGTTTATTATGAAGCACAGTGATGCCACAGTTTATTATGAAGCACAGTGATGTCACAGTTTATTATGAAGCACAGTGATGTCACAGTTTATTATGAAGCACAGTGATGTCACAGTTTATTACGAAGCACAGTGATGTCACAGTTTATTACGAAGCACAGTGATGTCACAGTTTATTATGAAACACAGTGATGTCACAGTTTATTATGAAGCACAGTGATGTCACAGTTTATTATGAAGCACAGTGATGTCACAGTTTATTATGAAGCACAGTGATGTCCCAGTTTATTATGAAGCACAGTGATTTCACAGTTTATTATGAAGCACAGTGATGTCCCAGTTTATTATGAAGCACAGTGATGTCACAGTTTATTATGAAGAACAGTGATGTCACAGTTTATTATGAAGCACAGTGATGTCACAGTTTATTATGAAGCACAGTGATGTCACAGTTTATTATGAAGCACACTGATGCCACAGTTTATTATGAAGCACAGTGATGCCACAGTTTATTATGAAGCACAGTGATGTCACAGTTTATTATGAAGCACAGTGATGTCACAGTTTATTATGAAGCACAGTGATGTCACAGTTTATTACGAAGCACAGTGATGTCACAGTTTATTACGAAGCACAGTGATGTCACAGTTTATTACGAAGTTTATGACGAAGCACAGTGATGTCCCAGTTTATTACGAAGCACAGTGATGTCACAGTTTATTATGAAGCACAGTGATGTCCCAGTTTATTACGAAGCACAGTGATGTCACAGTTTATTACGAAGCACAGTGATGTCACAGTTTATTACGAAGCACAGTGATGTCACAGTTTATTACGAAGCACAGTGATGTCACAGTTTATTACGAAGCACAGTGATGTCACAGTTTATTACGAAGCACAGTGATGTCACAGTTTATTACGAAGCACAGTGATGTCACAGTTTATTACGAAGCACAGTGATGTCACAGTTTATTACGAAGCACAGTGATGTCACAGTTTATTACGAAGCACAGTGATCTCACAGTTTATTACGAAGCACAGTGATGTCACAGTTTATTATGAAGCACAGTGATGTTCCAGTTTATTATGAAGCACAGTGATGTCCCAGTTTATTATGAAGCACAGTGATGTCCCAGTTTATTATGAAGCACAGTGATGTCCCAGTTTATTATGAAGCACAGTGATGTCACAGTTTATTATGAAGCACAGTGATGTCAAAGTTTATTATGAAGCACAGTGATGTCACAGTTTATTATGAAACACAGTGATGTCACAGTTTATTATGAAACACAGTGATGTCACAGTTTATTATGAAGCGCAGTGATGTCCCAGTTTATTATGAAGCGCAGTGATGTCCCAGTTTATTACGAAGCGCAGTGATGTCCCAGTTTATTACGAAGCGCAGTGATGTCCCAGTTTATTACGAAGCACAGTGATGCCACAGTTTATTACGAAGCACAGTGATGTCACAGTTTATTACGAAGCGCAGTGATGTCACAGTTTATTATGAAGCCCAGTGATGTCACAGTTTATTATGAAGCCCAGTGATTTCACAGTTTATTATGAAGCACAGTGATGTCCCAGTTTATTATGAAGCACAGTGATGTCACAGTTTATTATGAAGCACAGTGATGTCACAGTTTATTATGAAACACAGTGATGTCAAAGTTTATAATGAAACACAGTGATGTCACAGTTTATTATGAAGCACAGTGATGTCACAGTTTATTATGAAGCACAGTGATGTCACAGTTTATTATGAAGCACAGTGATGTCACAGTTTATTATGAAGCACAGTGATTTCACAGTTTATTATGAAGCACAGTGATGTCCCAGTTTATTATGAAGCACAGTGATGTCACAGTTTATTATGAAGAACAGTGATGTCACAGTTTATTATGAAGCACAGTGATGTCACAGTTTATTATGAAGCACAGTGATGTCACAGTTTATTATGAAGCACACTGATGCCACAGTTTATTATGAAGCACAGTGATGCCACAGTTTATTATGAAGCACAGTGATGTCACAGTTTATTATGAAGCACAGTGATGTCACAGTTTATTATGAAGCACAGTGATGTCACAGTTTATTACGAAGCACAGTGATGTCACAGTTTATTACGAAGCACAGTGATGTCACAGTTTATTACGAAGCACAGTGATGTCACAGTTTATTACGAAGCACAGTGATGTCCCAGTTTATTACGAAGCAAAGTGATGTCACAGTTTATTATGAAGCACAGTGATGTCCCAGTTTATTACGAAGCACAGTGATGTCACAGTTTATTACGAAGCACAGTGATGTCACAGTTTATTACGAAGCACAGTGATGTCACAGTTTATTACGAAGCACAGTGATGTCACAGTTTATTACAAAGCACAGTGATGTCACAGTTTATTACGAAGCACAGTGATGTCACAGTTTATTACGAAGCACAGTGATGTCACAGTTTATTACGAAGCACAGTGATGTCACAGTTTATTACGAAGCACAGTGATGTCACAGTTTATTACGAAGCACAGTGATGTCACAGTTTATTACGAAGCACAGTGATGTCCCAGTTTATTACGAAGCACAGTGATGTCCCAGTTTATTACGAAGCACAGTGATGTCCCAGTTTATTACGAAGCACAGTGATGTCACAGTTTATTACGAAGCACAGTGATGTCCCAGTTTATTATGAAGCACAGTGATGTCACAGTTTATTACGAAGCACAGTGATGTCACAGTTTATTACGAAGCACAGTGATGTCACAGTTTATTACGAAGCACAGTGATGTCCCAGTTTATTACGAAGCACAGTGATGTCCCAGTTTATTACGAAGCACAGTGATGTCCCAGTTTATTATGAAGCACAGTGATGTCACAGTTTATTACGAAGCACAGTGATGTCACAGTTTATTACGAAGCACAGTGATGTCACAGTTTATTACGAAGCACAGTGATGTCACAGTTTATTATGAAGCACAGTGATGTCACAGAGACTACAAAATGTACAACTGTACGTATGATGAAGATGGCGGGATGCTATTGAAACGTCACACATACATGGGGGAATAAAAAACTTTGTTTTTGCACCTTATCTGGGAGTGTCGCTGGATCTTTAGTTTTGTAGATAGAGAGATAGATGATATATAGATAGATAATAGATAGATAGATAGATAGATAGATAGATAATAGATATGAGATAGATAGATAGATAGATAGATAGATAGATAGATAGATAGATATGAGATAGATAGATAGATCAGTGTATCCCAACCAGGGGGCCTCTAGCTATTCCAAAACGACAACTCCCAGCATGTCTTTGGCTTCATGAGCATACTGGGAGTTGTAGTTTTGCAACATCTGGAGGCCCCCTATTTGGGAAACACTGATCTATCTATCTATCAATCATCTATCTATCCAGCTATCTCCTATCTATCTATCTATCTATCTATATCATATCTATCTATCATCTATCTATTTATATCATATCTATCATCTATCTATCTATCTATCATCTATTAATCTATCTTTCTATCTATCTCATATCTATCTATATATCATCTATCTATCTATCTCTCATATCTATCTATCTTTCATCTATCTCTCATCTATCTGAGATAGATATGAGATAGATAGATAAATAGAAAGATAGATAGATACATAAATAGATGGATATAGATAGATGGATAGATAGATAGATAGATATGAGATAGATAGATATGAGATAGATAGATATGAGATAGATAGATATGAGATAGATAGATATGAGATAGATAGATAGATAGATAGATAGATAGATAGATAGATAGGAGAAAGATGGATAGATAGATAAAAAAGAAAACTCCAGAAGAGCAGCACAACAAAACTAAGAAAACCAATGCAATGGTGCACGCTGGGTGTGGACCTTGGTGAGAGCTTCACTTGTACTAGAAAAAAGCAAGAGACCAGCAGCACACAGAAAAATTAGTGCAAAAAAGGTGGAGATTTATTGCATTATCCCAGTGTACAAGCTCCTTGAGAACGGCGACGAGAGGTCACTGAAACGTCGCTTCTTTTGTACACTGGGATAATGCAATAAATCTCCACCTTTTTTGCACAAATTTTTCTGTGTGCTGCTGGTCTCTTGATTTTTTTTTTTTTGGATAGATAGATAGATAGATAGATAATAGATAGATGATTGATATAGATCAGTGTTTCCCAACTAGGGGGGCCTCCAGCTGTTGCAAAACTACAACTCCCAGTATGCTCATAAAGCCAAAGGAATGCTGTGAGTTGTAGTTTTGCAACAGCTGGAGGCCCCCTGGTTGGGACACTGATCTATCTATCTACATCGTATAAATTTATCTATATCATATCCATCTATCTATATCATATCCATCTATCTCCTATCTATCTAATCTATCTATCTATCTATCTATTTATCTGTCAATATCATATCTATCTATCATCTATCTATCTATATCATATCTATGTATCTATCATCTATCTATCGATCTGTCTATCATCTATCTATCCATCTATTTATGTATCTATCTATATATCATCCATCTACCTATCTATCTCTCTCTCATATCTATTTATCTATCTATATCTCATCTATTTGAGTTAGATAGATAGATATGAGATAGATAGATAGATAGATATGAGATAGATAGATATGAGATAGATAGATAGATATGAGATAGATAGATAGATATAAGATATATAGATATGAGATAGATAGATAGATATGAGATAGATAGATATGAGAGAGATAGATAGATAGATAGATAGATAGATAGATAGATAGATATGAGATAGATATGAGATAGATATGAGATAGATAGCTAGATAGATAGATATGAGATAGATATGAGGATAGATAGATAGATAGATAGATAGATAGATATGAGAAAGATAGATAGATAGATAGATGCATAAATAGATGGATATAGATAGATGGATGGATGGATAGATATGAGATAGATAGATAGATAGATAGATAGATAGATAGATAGGAGATAGATATATAATAGATTGATAGATAGATAGATAGATAGATAGATAGATCAGTGTTTCCCAACCTGGGGGCCTCCAGCTGTTGCAAAACTACAACTCCCAGTATGCTCATAAAGCCAAAGCAATGCTGGGAGTTGTAGTTTTGCAACAGCTGGAGGCCCCCTGGTTGGGAAACACTGAACTACCTCCCACTGTCTCCTACAACTTTCCCCCTCTCCCCCAAGCAAGTTACTTACTTTAAAAGGGCAGCATCAGCAGTGGGCACTGGGCAGGTAAGTCTTCCATACTGGTGGTGTCCGGGCCTGTATACACACAGCGGGCCTGCTCCACAAGGTCCAGCAGCAGCATACAGGGGAGTGAGAGAGGGGAAGGAGCTTCCTGTCTGCTCTTCCCAGTCTGCATAGCGCGGCCCCTGCGTGGTGACAGGGCTACAGGCTGAAGATTTATTAAATAAAAGGATGCCAGAGTAGATGGCTCCGGGGGGCGGGGGGTGCAGCGTCACTGGCTGCAGGGGTGGTTGAACGCAGCGTCCATCCAGGTGCTGTCAAACTTGCTGTGGTCGGGGAGTATGCGGTGGCATGTGGCCTAATGCTCGCCTCTGGGGCCGGACCTGGAGAGGGCAGCGGGCCCCCTCTCACGCTGGGCCCCTGTGCAGCTGAACCGGCTGCACAGGCGATATGTCCGCCCCTGCCTGGTGCAATGTATGGGGTAATTAAACACTCTTGGGTAGTGTTTTTTTTTTATTTACTGATAATTTTATCGGTTATAAAATGGAATTTTCCAGAATGCTAATCGTTACACAACGGAACGCTTGTTGCGTGTGATTTTTTAATAAAAATTTAAAAATAATAATAAAAACGGACAGGGATTAACTCTGCTTCATGATTTTGGGCGAAAAAAGTCCTTTGGTGATCTGATCTTTTGGAGACAGATGCGCTTACACACATATTGAATTAGTTTTTGTAAAAAAATTTCAAACATTGTGTGGTTTATTATTTTTGAGAAGAATGTCTTTGGGTGGTCAACCATCCTGCATTATAGAGTCTTGTGAACTGTTGGATATGCGCTTGTTCTTACACAAAGGTATTTCTTTAAAAAATGTCTAAAATGTTGTTGTGTTTTGGAGGGGATTGTGAAGCCCGTGTGTGTACTGGTGCATCAGCACACTCCAGGCTGTGTCCTTCAGGCAATATATGGGTTCCTGAGAGGTGGGGCCTGGGTCTGGAAATTTCAAATTTTTTGATAGCGGGTGCTACCGATGAGAAATCGTTGTCAAAAATTTAATATATTGTGTTCTTTTTTGGGGGGGATTGTGAAGCCCTGGTGTGTAGTGTACTAGTGCATCAGCCAATTCCACGCTGTGCCATTCAGCCACTAAATGGTGTCCTCTTGCTGCCAACATGTCCACGCTGTGTCATTCAGCCACTATATGGTGTCATCATGCTGCCAACACCTCCATGCTGTGCCATTCAGCCACTATATGGTGTCCTCATGCTGCCAACACCTCCATGCTGTGCCATTCAGCCACTATATGGTGTCCTCATGCTGCCAACACCTCCACGCTGTGCCATTCAGCCACTATATGGTGTCCTCTTGCTGCCAACATGTCCACGCTGTGTCATTCAGCCACTATATGGTGTCATCATGCTGCCAACACCTCCATGCTGTGCCATTCAGCCACTATATGGTGTCCTCATGCTGCCAACACCTCCATGCTGTGCCATTCAGCCACTATATGGTGTCCTCATGCTGCCAACACCTCCACGCTGTGCCATTCAGCCACTATATGGTGTCCTCATGCTGCCAACACCTCCACGCAGTGCCATTCAGCCACTATATGGTGTCCTCTTGCTGCCAACACCTCCACACAGTGGAGGTGCGGGGGGAGCGGCCCGCACCGGGTGAAACCATCCTGATGGGGTGACACCAGGTACGCCGCCTCTCCTCAGTTGCGCTGCCTGTCTCCACACTAGCAGCCCCCCCACGGCCCCCACTTGCACTGCCTCTGTAAGAGCATCCCCCCGTCCCCCTGGTCCTCACTTGTTGCGTCTCCGTACTAGCACACCCCCCCCCCCCCCGTCACCTGCACAGTGAACCGGCCTGCGCCCCCACGTCTTCTGTTGCGCCGGTCTGACGTCCCTCCGCAGGGCCGGTGCAGGAGGACGTGACGTCACTCGCAGAGCGCCCGGAGAGAAGGAGCGTTGCGCTGGATGGGTGAGTGAGTGTGTGTCTGTCTCACTCTCTCTGTTTGTGTGTCTCTGTCTGTGTGTGACTGTCTGTGTGTGACTGTGTGTGTGTGACTGTCTGTGTGTGACTGTGTGTTTGTGTGTCTGTGAGTGCGTGTCTCTCTGTGTGTGTGACTGTGTGTCTGTTGCAATCTCTGTCTGTGTGTGGCTCTCTGTCTGTGTGTGACTCTCTGTCTTTGTGTGACTCTCTGTGAGTGTGTGTCTCTCTGACTGTGTGTGTGTGTCTCTCTCTCTATCTATCTGTGTGTGTGTGTCTCTGTGTTGTGTGTGTGTGTGTTTTTTTGTGTGGGGGGAGGGGGGGTTTGTTTGAACCAGCGATCTAATGTGGGGAGACTTTGACCTATTGCGGGGAACATGCAAGGGAACCTGCGGCCTAATGGGGGGAAACTACTACTAAATGTGGGGAAACTGCTACCTAATGTTGGAAAACTGCTACCTAATGTGCGAAGGCTTCTACATAATGTGGGAAAACTGCTACCTAATGTGGGGAATCTGTGCTACCTAATTTGGGGAAACTGCTACCTAATGTGTGGAATCTGCTACCTAATGTGTGGAATTTGTGCTGCCTAATGTGGGGAATCTGTGCTACTTAATGTGGGGAAATTACTACCTAATGTTGGGTAACTGGTACCAAATGTGGGGAATCTATGCTACCTAATGTGGGGAAACTGCTACCTACCTAATGTGGGGGAACTGCTACCTACCTAATGTGGAGAACTGCTACCTACCTAATGTGGGGGAACTGCTACCTACCTTAAGTGGGGGAACTGCTGCCTACCTAATGCTCCCCCCCTGGCAGTAGCACCCTCATCATCCACCAGCAAACCCCCCCAGCAGCAGCACCTCCATCAGCAGATCCTGATGGTGGATGATGGGGGTGCTCCTGCCAGGAGGATGATCCTGCCGATGGACGATGGGGGTGATACTGCCAGGGGGGATGGCCAGTAGCACCCTCATCATCCTCCAGCAACACCTCCCCAGTACTAGCACCCCCATCATCAACTAGCAACACCACCAGATTTATATTCAGAGGGTACAGTATGTGGCAGATTTATATTAACAGGGCACAGTGTGTGGCGGTATATTCAGAGGGTACAGTATGTGGCAGATTTATATTCAGAGGGTACAGTATGTGGCAGATTTATATTCAGACGGTACAGTATGTGGCAGATTTATATTCAGAGGGTACAGTATGTGGCAGATTTATATTCAGAGGGTACAGTGTGTGGCGGTATATTCAGAGGGTACAGTATGTGGCAGATTTATATTCAGAGTGTACAGTATGTGTTGGTATTCAGAATGTACAGTGTGTGGTAGTATTATATTCAGTGGGTATGGTGTATGGAAGGTTTATAATCAAAGAGTATAGTGTATAGTAGTATTATATTTAGAGGATACAGTGTCTGGCAGGTTTATAATAATTATTGTTTTCATATAGAGGATGAGAATGCGCTGACATAGTGGGGATACGTCTGGGCGTCACATTCTGCAGAGAGAAGTTTTAGCTGGACCAGGCGGTATGTTTCATCTGAATTAGATAAGGGAAGACTATAGAGAAGACGTCACCTGTAGTCACTGATATCATTGTACATTCTCCTCTCTATGTCCTATCAGAGCTGTAGTCACTTGTCAGTTCTACAGTTATGATGAGTGAAACTACAACTCCCAGCATAACCTCACCACTGCATAAAGGGGTACTCTACTGGAAAAAAAAAATGTTTTAATCAACTGGTGCTACAAAGTTAAACAGATTTATAAATTACTTCTACTTAAAAATCTTAATCCTTCCAGTACTTATTAGCTGCTGTATAAGTGATTGTCACGATGCCGGCTGGCAGGTAGTGGATCCTCTGTGCCAGAGAGGGATTGGCGTGGACCGTGCTAGTGCATCGGTTCTAAGTCACTACTGGTTTTCACCAGAGCCCGCCGCAAAGCGGGATGGTCTTGCTGCGGCGGTAGTGACCAGGTCGTATCCACTAGCAACGGCTCAACCTCTCTGACTGCTGAAGGTAGGCGCGGTACAAGGGAGTAGACAGAAGCAAGGTCGGACGTAGCAGAAGGTCGGGGCAGGCAGCAAGGATCGTAGTCGGGGGCAACGGCAGGAGGTCTGGAACACAGGCTAGGAACACACAAGGAAACGCTTTCACTGGCACAATGGCAACAAGATCCGGCGAGGGAGTGAAGAGGAAGTGAAGTATAAATAGGGAGTGCACAGGTGAACACACTAATTGGAACCACTGCGCCAATCAGCGGCGCAGTGGCCCTTTAAATCGCAGAGACCCGGCGCGCGCGCGCCCTAGGGAGCGGGGCCGCGCGCGCCGGGACAGGACAGACGGAGAGCGAGTCAGGTACGGGAGCCGGGGTGCGCATCGCGAGCGGGCGCTACCCGCATCGCGAATCGCATCTCGGCTGGAGACGGTATCGCAGCGCACCGGGTCAGTGGAGCTGCCCGGAGCGCTGCGGTAGCGAGAGAGAAGCGAGCGCTCCGGGGAGGAGCGGGGACCCGGAGCGCTCGGCGTAACAGTACCCCCCCCTTGGGTCTCCCCCTCTTCTTAGAGCCTGAGAACCTGAGGAGCAGACTTTTGTCTAGGATGTTGTCCTCAGGTTCCCAGGATCTCTCTTCAGGTCCACAGCCCTCCCAATCCACCAAAAAGAACTTTTTTCCTCTGATCGTCTTGGAGGCCAGTATCTCTTTCCCCGAGAAGACGTCAGAAGAACCGGAGACAGGAGTGGGAGAAACTAACTTGGGAGAGAAACGGTTGATGATGAGTGGTTTAAGAAGAGAGACATGAAAGGCATTAGGAATACGGAGAGAAGGAGGAAGAAGAAGTTTGTAAGAGACAGGATTAATTTGGCACAAGACTTTGAAAGGACCAAGATAGCGTGGACCCAGTTTGTAACTGGGGACACGAAAGCGGACATATTTAGCGGAGAGCCATACTTTGTCTCCGGGAGCAAAAATGGGGGGAGCTCTTCTTTTCTTATCGGCAAACTTTTTCATGCGAGATGAAGCCTGTAAAAGAGAATCTTGGGTCTCTTTCCATATGATGGAAAGATCACGAGTCACTTCATCTACAGCGGGCAAACCAGAGGGCAAGGGAGTAGGGAGGGGGGGAAGAGGGTGACGGCCGTACACCACGAAAAATGGGGATTTGGAGGAAGATTCAGAGACTCTAAAGTTATACGAGAATTCGGCCCATGGTAGAAGATCTGCCCAATCATCCTGGCGGGAGGAAACAAAATGTCGTAAATAATCACCCAAGACCTGGTTAATTCTTTCCACTTGTCCATTGGATTGAGGATGATATGCAGAAGAAAAGTTTAATTTAATCTTGAGTTGTTTACAGAGAGCCCTCCAGAATTTTGACACGAATTGGACGCCTCTATCCGAGACTATCTGTGTGGGCAACCCGTGAAGACGAAAAATGTGTACAAAAAATTGTTTAGCCAACTGAGGCGCTGAAGGAAGACCAGGAAGAGGGATGAAATGTGCCATCTTGGAGAATCGATCAACGACCACCCAAACAACAGTGTTGCCACGGGATGGGGGTAGGTCTGTAATAAAATCCATACCAACAAAATCCATACCAAAGGCTGTTCGGGGACAGGCAGAGGATGAAGAAAACCAGCGGGCTTCTGGCGAGGAGTCTTATCCCGGGCACAGACAGTGCAGGCTCGCACAAAGTCCACGACATCCGTCTCCAGAGTCGGCCACCAATAGAAGCGAGAGATGAGTTGCACAGATTTCTGGATGCCTGCATGACCTGCGAGATGGGAGGAGTGACCCCATTTGAGGATTCCGAGGCGTTGGCGTGGAGAGACGAAGGTCTTTCCTGGAGGAGTTTGCCTGATGGAGGCTGGAGAAGTGGAAATCAGGCAGTCAGGAGGAATGATGTGTTGCGGAGAGAGTTCAACTTCCGAGGCATCCGAGGAACGAGAGAGAGCATCGGCCCTAATGTTCTTATCGGCAGGCCGAAAGTGAATTTCAAAATTAAATCGGGCAAAGAACAGAGACCACCTGGCCTGGCGAGGATTCAGCCGTTGGGCAGACTGGAGATAGGAGAGGTTCTTGTGATCGGTGTAAATAATAACTGGAAATCTTGATCCCTCCAGCAGATGCCTCCATTCCTCAAGTGCTAATTTAATGGCTAGAAGCTCTCGATCCCCGATGGAGTAGTTTCTCTCCGCCGGAGAGAAGGTCCTAGAAAAAAAACCACAAGTAACAGCATGCCCGGAAGAATTTTTTTGTAGAAGGACCGCTCCAGCTCCTACAGAGGAGGCATCAACCTCCAATAGGAAGGGTTTAGAAGGGTCAGGTCTGGAGAGCACGGGAGCCGAAGAAAAGGCAGACTTGAGCCGTTTAAAGGCGTCTTCCGCTTGAGGAGACCAAGACTTGGGATTGGCATTTTTTTTGGTTAAAGCCACGATAGGGGCCACAACGGTAGAAAAATGTGGAATAAATTGCCTGTAATAATTGGCGAACCCCAAAAAACGTTGGATAGCACGGAGTCCGGAGGGGCGTGGCCAATCTAAGACGGCAGAGAGTTTGTCTGGATCCATTTGTAGTCCCTGGCCAGAGACCAAGTATCCTAGGAAAGGAAGAGATTGGCATTCAAACAGACATTTCTCTATCTTGGCATAAAGTTGATTGTCACGAAGTCTCTGAAGAACCATACGGACATGCTGGCGGTGTTCTTCTAGATTGGCAGAAAAAATCAGGATATCGTCCAGATATACAACAACACAGGAGTATAAGAGATCACGAAAAATTTCATTAACAAAGTCTTGGAAGACGGCAGGGGCGTTGCACAGGCCAAAGGGCATGACCAGATACTCAAAGTGTCCATCTCTAGTGTTAAATGCCGTTTTCCATTCATCCCCCTCTCTGATGCGGATGAGATTATAAGCACCTCTTAAGTCCAGTTTAGTAAAGATGTGGGCACCTTGGAGGCGATCAAAGAGTTCAGAGATGAGGGGTAGGGGGTAGCGGTTCTTTACCGTGATTTTATTAAGACCGCGGTAGTCAATGCAAGGACGTAGAGAGCCATCTTTTTTGGACACAAAGAAAAATCCGGCTCCGGCAGGAGAGGAGGATTTACGGATAAAGCCTTTTTTTAAATTTTCCTGGATGTACTCCGACATAGCAAGAGTCTCTGGGGCGGACAGAGGATAGATTCTGCCCCGGGGTGGAGTAGTGCCCGGGAGGAGGTCAATAGGACAATCATAAGGCCTGTGAGGAGGTAGAGTCTCAGCTTGTTTTTTGCAAAAAACATCCGCAAAGTCCATATAGGCCTTAGGGAGACCGGTTACAGGGGGAACCACAGAGTCACGGCAAGGGGTACTGGGAACCGGCTTTAGGCAGTCCTTGAAACAAGAGGGCCCCCAACTCTTGATCTCCCCAGTGGACCAATCCAGGGTTGGGGAATGGAGTTGAAGCCAGGGTAGTCCAAGGAGGATTTCGGAAGTGCAATTGGGGAGGACCAAAAATTCAATCTTCTCGTGATGAGGTCCGATGCACATTAGAAGGGGCTCCGTGCGGAAACGTATGGTACAGTCCAATCTTTCATTGTTTACACAATTGATGTAGAGGGGTCTGGCGAGACTGGTCACTGGGATGTTGAACCTGTTGACGAGAGAGGCCAAAATAAAATTTCCTGCAGATCCGAAATCCAAGAAGGCCATAGTAGAGAAGGATAAGGCAGAGGCAGATATCCGCACAGGCACAGTAAGACGTGGAGAAGCAGAGTAGACATCAAGGACTGTCTCACCTTTGTGCGGAGTCAGCGTACGTCTTTCCAGGCGGGGAGGACGGATAGGACAATCCTTCAGGAAGTGTTCGGTACTGGCACAGTACAGGCAGAGATTCTCCATGCGGCGTCGTGTCCTCTCTTGAGGTGTCAGGCGAGACCGGTCGACCTGCATAGCCTCCACGGCGGGAGGCACAGGAACGGATTGCAGGGGACCAGAGGAGAGAGGAGCCGGGGAGAAAAAACGCCTTGTGCGAACAAAGTCCATATCCTGGCGGAGCTCCTGACGCCTTTCGGAAAAACGCATGTCAATGCGAGTGGCAAGATGGATGAGTTCATGTAGGTTAGCAGGGATTTCTCGTGCGGCCAGAACATCTTTAATGTTGCTGGATAGGCCTTTTTTAAAGGTCGCGCAGAGGGCCTCATTATTCCAGGATAATTCTGAAGCAAGAGTACGGAATTGTACGGTGTACTCGCCAACGGAAGAATTACCCTGGACCAGGTTCAACAGGGCAGTCTCAGCAGAAGAGGCTCGGGCAGGTTCCTCAAAGACACTTCGAATTTCCGAGAAGAAGGAGTGTATAGAGGCAGTGACGGGATCATTGCGGTCCCAGAGCGGTGTGGCCCATGACAGAGCTTTTCCAGACAGAAGGCTGACTACGAAAGCCACCTTAGACCTTTCAGTAGGAAACTGGTCCGACATCATCTCCAAGTGCAGGGAACATTGGGAAAGAAAGCCACGGCAGAATTTAGAGTCCCCATCAAATTTATCCGGCAAGGATAGTCGTAGACCAGAAGCGGCCACTCGCTGCGGAGGAGGTGCAGGAGCTGGCGGAGGAGATGATTGCTGAAGCTGTGGTAGTAGCTGCTGTAGCATCACGGTCAGTTGAGACAGCTGTTGGCCTTGTTGCGCTATCTGTTGTGACTGCTGGGCGACCACCGTGGTGAGGTCGGCGACAACTGGCAGAGGAACTTCAGCGGGATCCATGGCCGGATCTACTGTCACGATGCCGGCTGGCAGGTAGTGGATCCTCTGTGCCAGAGAGGGATTGGCGTGGACCGTGCTAGTGGATCGGTTCTAAGTCACTACTGGTTTTCACCAGAGCCCGCCGCAAAGCGGGATGGTCTTGCTGCGGCGGTAGTGACCAGGTCGTATCCACTAGCAACGGCTCAACCTCTCTGACTGCTGAAGGTAGGCGCGGTACAAGGGAGTAGACAGAAGCAAGGTCGGACGTAGCAGAAGGTCGGGGCAGGCAGCAAGGATCGTAGTCGGGGGCAACGGCAGGAGGTCTGGAACACAGGCTAGGAACACACAAGGAAACGCTTTCACTGGCACAATGGCAACAAGATCCGGCGAGGGAGTGAAGGGGAAGTGAAGTATAAATAGGGAGTGCACAGGTGAACACACTAATTGGAACCACTGCGCTAATCAGCGGCGCAGTGGCCCTTTAAATCGCAGAGACCCGGCGCGCGCGCGCCCTAGGGAGCGGGGCCGCGCGCGCCGGGACAGGACAGACGGAGAGCGAGTCAGGTACGGGAGCCGGGGTGCGCATCGCGAGCGGGCGCTACCCGCATCGCGAATCGCATCCCGGCTGGAGACGGTATCGCAGCGCACCGGGTCAGTGGAGCTGCCCGGAGCGCTGCGGTAGCGAGAGAGAAGCGAGCGCTCCGGGGAGGAGCGGGGACCCGGAGCGCTCGGCGTAACAGTGATTCACAGGAAGTTCTTTTCTTTTTTAATTCATTTTCTGTCTGACCACAGTGCTCTGTGCTGACACCTCTGTCCATGTCAAGAACTGTCCATAGTAGGAGCAAATCCCCATCTCCTGCTCTGGACAGTTCCTGGCATGGACAGACAGAGCACTGTGGACAGACTGGAAAGAACTACACAACTTCCTGTGGAGAATACAACAGCTTATAAGTACTGTAAGGATTAAGATTTTAAATAGAAGTAATTTAAAAATCTGTTTAACTTTCTGCCACCAGTTGATATAAAAGAAAATGTTTTCCAATGGAGTACCCCTTAGTAATTCTGGGAGCTGTATATTTAAATGGTGAAAACTTCTTTAACACTTTCCCATTCTGTGGGAACTGTTATATCTGATTATTATACTGGAATTTCTCACAATGGGCTACAACAGTGGTGTCTGTCACAATAAGCTAAAAACTTACTGAGGGGGGGAAGGTATGGGGGTGACACCATTTTCTACCGCACCGGGTGACACCAACCCTAGCAACGCCACTGCCTCCACACTGTGCCATTCATCCACTTTATGGTGTCCTCATGCTGCCAACACCTCCACGCTGTGCCATTCAGCCACTATATGGTGTCCTCATGCTGCCAACACCTCCACGCTGTGCCATTCAGCCACTATATGGTGTCCTCAGGCTGCCAACACCTCCACACTGTGCCATTCAGCCACTATATGGGGTTCCCATGCTGCCAACACCTCCATGCTGTGCCATTAAGCCGCTATATGGTGTCCTCATGCTGCCAACACCTCCACGCTGTGCCATTCAGCCACTATATGGTCTCCTCATGCTGCCAACACCTCCACGCTATGTCATTCAGTCACTATATGGTCTCCTGACACTGATGCCACCACCAGGCTCATTGTGCTGCTGTGCGGCAGTGATTCTGAAAGCGATGCCGGTAATCTGCATGCTATTCTGAATAACAGTATTATTTCACTACCCCAGCACACTCCATATGCGTTTTAGGACACAGCAAAGGGTTCTATACCCCTATAGAGGCTGTATGTAGGCTAGAAATAGCCTTTTTAAATATCGATTTGGCGCGAACAAATTCGGATCGAAACAAACATTTCGGGAAAATTTGGCGAATCAGCCGAATCAAATTTTTGAAAAGTTCGCTCATCTCTACTTATTTCATTACATGAGGGGTGTGGTTTCCAAAATGGGGTCACATTTTGGACATCCATTGTTCTGGCACTATGGGGGCTTTGTAAACACACGTGGCCTTCAATTCCGAACAAATTTTCCGAACACATACATCCTTGGTCCTTAAGTACCAGGGAGCTTGGACGTACGCGTACTTCCGTGGTCCTTAAGGGGTTAAACCAATCTCTGCAGCTCACTGGTTTCTATAGTTGAACAAAATTTATCAAGTCCTGTGCACCTTTTTTGTAGATTTCGAGCAACTGTACAAACAATACACCAAGCAAACAGGGGTAAAATCTATTCTACCTTACACCAACATTGATAAATGTCCTCCATTGTGTGAGTATGTGTGCTTGAAGGCATTGTATAGTTCTATGATGTAAACCTTATGTAAAAAAGTAAATAAATAATTAAATGTTTTCCACCTGAGTACCCCTTTAGGCTTTGTGCTCTAGCACCTGACACTTTTGTACGTGTCCTATTACATGGTGTAGATTTGTGCCAAAAAGGAGGCTTTGCGCCAAAAAAGAAAACACTTCTAAATTTAATTTGTACAAATAAGAAATACAACAGTAGACAACTTTGAAAGATGTTCTACCGAAAATTGCGCAAAAAAAGGCTATTGCGCAAAATTTGCAGGGACATTCAGAACATCGAAGTGGCGTAAAGCCAATGATAAATGACCCCCAATATGCATACACACAAGATACATACATATGCATACTTGTTAACACACATATACATTCGGACCGAATTTATTTGCAGCGAATCGCTATTAAAAACGGCTATTTCTGGCCTACAGAGAGCCTCAATAGGGGTGCAGAGCACTTTGCAGATTACAGGCATTGCTAATAGAATCAATGTTGCAGAGCATCGATGTGGCAGCAGGGAGACCGTATGGTGTCAAAATTGAAGAGAATACAGAGATTTTTTTATATCATTTTTATTTAATTTTTGAGTACCCATTCTGGTGAGGATTGAGCTGGCAGTCCTCCACCAGGTGAGATACCACCTGTTCCAGCCCCTGCCTTTCAGCGTCCACCTGACTATGAAAGTGCAAATGTTTCATTTAATCAGTTATGGTTCATTGCTATCGCTCCAAACTGTTTCATTGGATTCTTGTGATAATTCCACAGGTAATATGAAGTAGATAACCATAGGGTCTCAGTATTGAAAAGATTACATCGATTTTTTTTAACTTAAATTTAAGGTTTATATTAAATTCCCAAGTTTAATGTCCCAGTATTTACTTTGAACTAATACCGTATAACCACAAAACCCAATCTAACAAGGAGTCACATGGCGGCAAGGACATAGGGCCTCACAATAGAGAAGATTAAAGATATTTTTGAAATTTTAAATTAAAGAGTTTAGATATATTAAAGTTTTAAAAGTTTAATTTAAGGTGCCAACAGCATAAGGAGACCATATGGTGGCACAATGACATAACCTGGAGCTGGAAGCAGAATGAGTAGACAATAGGGCTTCACAATCCCTAAGATTAAAAGATGAATTTTAAAATTGAAACTGAAGATTTACGGTAGCAAGTGCTACCAGAAAATATCTTTAAGTAATGTCCCAGGCCCAGCAGCATCAGAAAACCATATAGTGGCCAGCCTGGAGCTGGCGGCAGCATGAGTACACAATAGGATTTCACAATCCCAAAGATTAAAAGATACATTTTAAAATTGAAATTGAAGATTTTGAAATTGAAATTTAAGATTACACTCCCAAGTTTTAACACCTTGGTGACGGAGGGTTTTCCTGTTTTTGCACTTTCGTTTTTTCCTCCTTACCTTTAAAAAATCAAAACCGTTTCAATTATGCACCTAAATATCCATTTAATGGCTTATTTTTTGCACCACCAATTCTACTTTGTAATGACATCAGTCATTTTGCCCAAAAATCTACGGCGAAAAGGAAAAATCATTGTGCGACAAAGAAAACATGCCATTTTGTAATTTTGGGTGCTTCCGTTTCTATGCAGTACATTTTTCGGCAAATATGACACCTTATCTTTTTTCTGTAGGTCCATATGAATAAAATGATACCCTACTTATATAGGTTTGATTTTGTCATACTTCTGGAAAAAGTCATAACTACATGCAGGAAAATTTATACGTTTAAAATTGTCATATTCTGACCCCTATAACTTTTTTATTTTTCCGCATAAGGGGTGGTATGATTTTTTGCGCCGTGATCTGATGTTTTAAGCGGCACCATTTGTATATAGATCGGACTTTTTAATCACTTTTTATAAATTTTTTCATGATATAAAAAGTGACCAAAAATACGCTAATGTGGAGTTGGCTGAAGCATGAGGAGAGGATGTAGTGGCTGAATGAGACAGCCTGGAGGTGGCAGCAGCAGCATCAGGAGTCCTGAAAGTGACCCAGTGACAGAGTGGTGCAGTGGGTGGCAATACCAGTAGCCAATGTCCAGGCAGGACAGCTTTTCCAGGGAAAACTCTGCTAGTTGCGGCAACAAATCAAGTTAGGCTACCCAGAAGTCCAGCGGATCTTCAAGGTGTTGACATGGTCATGTCAAGGTATGCCACCACCTGCTAGTTCAGATCTTGCTCCAGGTCTACCTGCTGCTGATGAGTTGCTTCACTATGTGGGTGAAGAAAGCTACTCATCAGCGACTGTAGATTCAGGCTGCTGCTGATGGAGCTGGTACTGCTCCTGCCACCCCACCCCTCCCCAGCGGCCATGGCAGTGGAAGAGGAGCGCTCAGAGCCCCCCAAGTCATACCTGCGAGAGGATGGACAATGGTGCCGATAGGCATCAGCCAACTGACTACGTAGGATGTCTCTGTAGTAGGTCAGTTTGTCCTCCCTCTCAGTGGGTGTGAAAAAGGCCCCCATTTTCTGCCGGTAGCGAGGTTCCAATAAGGTGGAGAGCAAGAAGTCATCCCGCTGCCGAATGATGACAATTCGGCAGTCACTACGCAAGCAACTAAGCATGCGTCGTGCCATTTGTGCAAGTGACCCGGAGGGACTCCCTGCCTCCATCTCCACTGCATACCGCCACGGTGGGTCTGGGTCCTCTGTCTCGCCTTCCTCATAACCCTCTAGCTCCTCTGGCTGCTCCTATCAGATTACTAGAAAAACCTCCCATTTGGGGAAACCTAAACTGTGCTCCACTGTGCCCCTCCTCCTCCACTAGCTCAGTCCCCACAAGGCTCATGTGGCCGTGAGATGTAGGCGCCACGTCTCCATTGCCCTGACCAGCCAACATTTCCAACATGTGTAGTAAGAAATGAAGCCGTAGAATGACATTATTCATCCCATAATACTGGCGACTTACTAATAATGTGGCTTCCTCAAAGGGCCTGAGCAAACGACAGGTGTCACATATGAGCTGCCACTGGTTGACATTGAAGTTACACAGGGGAGTTCTCCTATCCGCTTGGATCATCATGAAAATGGTGATGGCTTTTCTCTGTTCGTGTAGTCGATCCAACTTATGGAGTTTGGAATTCCAACGTGTGGCAATGTAGTGGGGGATACCGTTCTGACGCTGCAGCTCAAGGAGGGTGTGCTTTGCGTTGTACAAGTGGCTGAAGTGCATGTAAAGTTTCCTTCCCATTGTCAGGATGTCTTGCAAATGGGGGGGAACACTTCAGGAACCGCATGACAACCAGATTGAACATGTGTGCCATGCAGGGCGCAGGGCTTAGCCTTCCCAGTTGCAGCGCAGACAAGATGTTCTTCCCGTTGCTAGTCACCATGGTTCCCATTTCCAGTTTTTGTGGAGTAAGCCATGCTCCAATTTCTTTACGAATTACTTTTAGCAGTTCCTCTCCTGTGTGACTCCGTTCACCAAGGCAAACCATGTGAAGGACAGCGTGACACCGCCGTGCCCTGCACACATGATATACTGAAGGGGCACTGAGACTTGTCTGAGCAGTGAAGGCTGAGAACACAGTGGAGGATGAGGAGGCGGAGTCAGTCGTACACTGTCACAGGGCCAACTGCTTGAGAGCATGGAGGAGGAAGTGGCGGGGCCTGTCTAGGTTGGTGTTGTGCCTGTGCAGAAACCCCATTCACCCAGTGAGCCGTAAAGTACATGTATTGTCCCTGACCATTGTTACAGCTCCAGATGTCGGCGCTGCCGTGCACTTTGGTAAACACTGACAGGCTCAAGGACTGGCCCACCTTCTCTTCCACAAAATTGTGCAGGGCTGGTATTGCCTTCTTCTACTGCAAAGAAATGACGGCTTGGCACTCTCCACCTCGGCTTGGCACAAGCCATCAGTTCTCTGAAAGGTGCCGAGTCCACCACTTGAACAGCAACTTGGACAGGAGCACATTCAGCTTCTGCGCCATTGGATAAGTGGGCGCATACTTTTGTCTCTTGGACCTGGCTTCGCCGATGGATTGTTGGCAGAATGACTGACTAAAAGTAGGCAGGGCCTCTGGGGGCAACAGAAGGAGGGTATGACACACAGCTCCCTTCGGATGAGGTGGTGAAGCCTTGGCTGGCTGAAACAGGGAGCGGCGTGCCACTGGGTGATGCAGCAGGCTGGACCACTACATCAGAGCCACGGTTTTCCCAGGCCGCTTTATGGTGGCGCTGCATATGTTGACGTAGGGCCCTGGTGCTAACATTTGGACCCTGGCCACGCTTCACCTTCTGCCGACACATCTTGCATGTGGCTAAGAAGTTAACCTCCCCTGGATGCTTGATGAAAAACTGCCACACCGCTGAGTAGCTGATTTTCCCACCAACAGTCTGCACTAATTGACTGGAACACCTGATTCACTGCCTCCCTCTTGTGCCACTTTTTGGTTTTTGTTCCTGAATCCTGTGGAAGTGGACCAGATGCAAGGATCTCTTCAGCCAGTTCTGAGACTGCAGTATGACGTACCTCTGTTCCTGAGCCAAGCATCTGCGTCACCTGGTAACAAAGCATCTGCGCCACCTAATTTTTGTAAATGTTTAAACATATTTGGGATGTGTTTATGCTTGTTTGTGTTTTTATGAGGGTCCGGAGGCCCCTCATTAACGGGGGGGGGCGGGGGGTAGTGTCATATCTGTCCTGGTCTGTGTTCACACACAGCTATTAGATCTGCTGTGTGTGAACAGTTTGATGTTTCCTGGTCAGGGAATAGTTAGTATCTCTGGCTTTTTCAGCCTCAACCTCTGTTGTCCTATAGCCTTTAGGGTGTGTCTATTTAAAGTCAGCCCAGCCTAGCCTCAGTGCTGGTGATTGACTTCATTTCATCCTGACTTGCTAACATGCTGGCTATGCTGCTAATGGAGGCTTGGTGAAACACTCTTTGTTTGAGTTTTAATCTACTATCTCTGTTTTAGCATGCACTTTGTATTTTCTGGTTTTAGTCATGTTAGGTGGCATGCTGTTAGTGGATTTTAAGCTGTGTTTGTTTGGTCGATTTAGGATTTGTTTATCCTTTCTGCTATGTGTCTGTTTACACTGTGTTTTCTCTTGTATCCGTTTATGTTAAGTTCTGTGTTTTATATTTTTGTTTTCTTACTGGGCCAGCATCCTGACCACACGGTGGAGTGTGCCGATGGCCAGTAGTCTATTTGGATTTATTATTAACCCCTTAACGATGCCGGACGTAAATGTACATCCTGGTGAGCTGGTACTTAATGCACCAGGACATATATTTACGTCCTATGCATAACCGCAAGCATCGGAGCGATGCTCGGGTCATGCGCAACAGGTCCCGGCTGCTGATAGCAGCCAGGGACCCGCCGGTAATGGCGGACATCCGCGATCACGCAGATGTCCGCCATTAACCCCTCAGATGCCATGATCAATATAGATCAGGGCATCTGCAGCATCGCGGTCACTAAAATGGATGATCGGATTGCCCACAGCACTGCCGCGGCAATCCGATCATCCAGAATGCTGACGGAGGTCCCCTTAACTGCCTATGCTGCCTTCCACGGGTCTTTTGCTCTAGTCCGGGATCGAGTGGACTATTAGTGTAAAAAAAAAAGTTAAGAAATTTGAAAAAATCCCTCCCCTAATAAAAACGTAAATTATCCCATTTTCCCTATTTCACCCCCAAAAAGTGTAAAAAGAAGATATTTTATAACATATTTGGTATCGCTGCGTGCGTAAATATCCAAACTATTAAAATAAAATGTTAAAGATACCGTACGGTGAACGACGTGAACGTAAAAAAAAAAGTCCAAAATAGCTGCTTTTTATTTTAAAAAATTATTAATTTTTTTTATATAAAAAATGTATTAAAAGTTTTTTTATCAGCAAATATGGTATCAATAAAAAGTATAGATCACGGCACAAAAAAATGAGCCCTCATACCGCCACTTATATGAAAAATGGAAAATTTATAGGTCTTCAAAATAGGGGGATTTTAAATGTACTAATTCGGTTAAAAAGTTTGCGATTTTTTTTAAGCACAACAGTAATAGAAAAGTATATTATCATGGGTATCATTTTAATCATATTGACCCAAAGAATAAAGAACACATGTAATTTTTACCATAAATTGTACGGCGTGAAAATGAAACCTTCCAAAATTTGCTAAATTGTGGTTTTCTTTCTTAATTTCCCCACACAAACAGTATTTTTTTGGTTGCGTCATTCATTTTATGGTAAAGTTATGGCATTACAACGGACATCTGGTCGTGCAAAAAATAAGCCCTCATACTAGTCTGTGGATGAAAGGCCCAAATGGGCTGAGTCCTTAAGGGGTTAATGGCTACTCCTATAGTGGAGTGTCCAGTTTGTGTGTTCAATGTGAACAGTGTTCTATAAATATATCCTGTGTATCTAGGCATCCCTGTTACCGCTCCATGGGACTCCTTGTCTACTGGAGGTGTTCCGAAGGGTTTAGGCATCCCTGTTACCGCTCCATGGGACTCCTTGTCTACTGGAGGTGTTCCGAAGGGATTATTCCTGTCTTGTGTTCTGTGTGAACAGTGTTCTATAAATATATCCTGTGTATCTAGGCATCCCTATTGCCTGTCCATGGAGACTTTGTGTCTACTGGAGGTTTTGCATAGGGAATGGGAATATTCCTGATTAGCAATACATCCCTGTTTCTGGTCCATGGGGACTTTGTGTCTACTGGATGTTCTGGGGGATTATGCTATAGTCCCGTCTGTTCCTAGTGTCTGCAATATAGCTGCCGATTATATAGGGCTGTGACATAACAGGGGTGACTGGCTGCATCCTGCATGTGATTAAGGGTCATCCCACCTACCGTTGTTCCCACCTTCCCATAGTTCCTTGCCCCATGTCCTCACATCTGCCCTGGAGCCTGGACCGCACTAAATGGAGTTTAATTAAGCGATTTGCGTGATAGAATCGCAGCGATAATTGCATTCGTTGCAAATCGAATATTTCATGAAATTCGTAATGAATTCTGATTCATCAGCTACAATTCGTCATCTCTATATACATTCATACACACAAAAGATACATATATACACACACGTATACATATTCTTATACATGTTAAGCTTGCTGGTTGATTGCTGCTCAGAGGTTCCAGGTAGAGGCAGGGCATTATACCCCTTCAGACCACCAGCCAACAATATCGCTGTCAGGCGGCACTGCGATTAATAGACACCAGACACAGATTACTACAGAAAATCCACCAAAATTTACAGTACAAATCTTCCAGATTCTGGTGCAATTTGGGCCAAAGCCCATTGGCTTGCATGTCTTGTGCCACATTTATAGTGCAATAGCCTGCTGTCTAGGAAAAAGTGTTGTAGCCAAATTAGTCCACAGTAGTGCCCATGGTGAACTGAATGAACCAATCATGGTATCAGTCATGTGATCCTTAACAATACCCCCCCCCCCCCCCCCCCCGCACACAAACACACACACACACACACTTGGCAGCATTTAATGCCTTAAAATGAAGTGCAGACACGCTCTATCCTTCCTCTACATCCTGACTGGTGATTCTACAGCAAACTAAGTTAACAGCAAACCAAGGTGGCACTGTGGCTTTGTGGTTTAGCACTTTTGTCTGGCAGTTCAGACAACCCTAGGTTCAAATTCCACCTAGGACGACATCTGTATGGAGTTTGTTCTCCCTGTGTTTGCATGGGTTTCCTCTGTTTATTTCCCTTTTCTTTTACACTCCATTGGGGATAGGGACCAAGTGTTCTTTGAGATGCTTTAGGCTGGGGTCTTATGTCAGATATTCAACTCACATCTTGCAAGATGCAGCACCGAGCAAACTTTGCCTTAAAAAAAAAAAAAAACTCCAGCATGCCTAGAATTGACTGCTGGTTATTTTGATTATGAGTGTTTCTACTTTTTAAATACCCAAAATGTGAATTGAGGCATAGGATAGTGATGTGTTCTTTGAGCATTGAGACATGACTTACTTTGAGACACTGAGACACAATATACGGTACTCATCTTTTTGGCTGGTTTTAAATGATATACCGTATATATCGGCGTATAACACGCACTTTTAAAACTTAAATTTAAGGCAAAAAGTCTGCCTGCGTGTTATACGCCGATAAGTCTTCTGGTCACTGATTTAAAGCGGCCACAGTAGTGTCTGCTTGTTAAGTATTAACAGCATGGCCACGGCCACTTTAAATCAGTGACCAGCGGCGTCTCCTCCCCGCACTGTCACTTGTTTTCTCCCGCACGATCCACAGGTACTGGTGTAATGGATAGTGCGGGAGACGCTGATTAAAGGGGTTGTGCACTGCCCTGCAGTTTGGAGCTCTGCTCACAGCGTCCGGAAGTTCATTACTCCGAACGCTGTATGCGGGCTTCCGTGTTCGCTGCCGCCGGGAGTGACATCACGCCCGGCCCCTTTGTGGCGTCTCACTCGGCCGTGACGTCTCGCCCGCCCCCTCGTGACACCTCGCCCCCCCCCCCCTCAATGAAAGTTTATGGGAAGGGGGCGCGACCGCTGTCACGCCCTCTTCTCATAGACTTTGGTAGAGGGGGCGGGCGTGACGTCACAAGGGGGCGGGCAAGACATTACGAAGGGGCCGAGCGTGACGTCACGCCCGGCGGCCGCGAACATGGAAGCCCGCACACAGCGTTCGGAGTAATGAACTTCCGGACGCTGTGAGCGGAGCTCCAAACTGCAGGGCAGCGCACAACCCCTTTAAAATGAGCCCTACCTTGCCCGGATCTGCGCTACCTTTTAATCAGCATCTCCCGCACTATCCACCATACCAGTACCTGTGGATCGTGCGGGAGACAAGTGAGTTTCACTTTTCATTTTCCCTATTTCCCCCCTCCCTCATCATTCCCCCTTTCCCTGCTTTTTATAGTTTTGTTTATTTTCCTTACCTGTCTGCGCTTCGGCAGGTCAGGTCAGACGGGGGGTCTTGCGGGGTCAGTGAAGCAGATGAGGGACGTCCTCTGCCGGCTTCTCTGTGCGGCATCACTTCATTTCCTGTAGTAGCCGCTGAAAAGTGACATCCGTGATGCAGCACAGAGAAGCCGGGAGAGGACGTAACTCAACTGCTTCACTGACCCCGCGAGACAGCCGAAGCGCAGACAAGTAAGGAAAGGGGAAAGAGTGGTCTGCAACCTGCGGACCTCCAGATGTTGCAAAACTACAACTCCCAGCATGCCCGGACAGCAGTTGACTGTCCGGGCATGCTGGGAGTTGTAGTTTTGCAACATCTGGAGGTCCGCAGGTTGAAGACCACTGGATGCCATAGGAGGAACATGATGGGGGGATGATGAGACAGGGGAAAATGATGAGGGGGGGGGAATGATGGGGGGATGAGACAGGGTGGGGGATTATGAGACGGGGAAATGATGAGATGGGGGATGATGGGGGGATGAGACAGGGGGAAATGATGTGGGGGGGAATGAGGGGGGAATGATGAGGGACATGATGAGACAGGGTGGGGGGATGATGTGGGGTTAATGATGGGGGACATGATGAGACAGGGTGGGGGGATGATGAGGGGGAATGATGGGGGACATGATGAGACAGGGTGGGGGGATGATGAGGGGGAATGATGGGGGACATGATGAGAAAGGGTGGGGGATGATGAGGGGGCAATGATGGGGGACATGATGAGACAGGGTGGGGGGGATGATGAGGGGTAATGATGGGGGACATGATGAGACAGGGTGGGGGGATGATGAGGGGGAATGATGGGGGACATGATGAGACAGGGTGGGGGATGATGAGGGGGCAATGATGGGGGACATGATGAGACAGGGTGGGGGGATGATGAGGGGGTAATGATGGGCGACATGATGAGACAGGGTGGGGTGATGATGAGGGAGAATGATGGGGGACATGATGAGACAGGGTGGGGGGATGATGAGGGGGAATGATGGGGGACATGATGAGACAGGGTGGGGGGATGATGAGGGGGAATGATAGGGGACATGATGAGACAGGGTGGGGGATGATGAGGGGGGAATGATGGGGGATGATGAGACAGGGGGAAATGATGGTGGGGGAGGCACTAAATGCTTAATGTCTGTATGGCTAGTGGTGGTCTATGACAGGGGGAAATGATGAGACATGGGGAGAAGATGAGACATGGGGGGTGGCGATGAGAGTGGTAAATGTGGCACAGGGACTGATAAAAGGGAAGGAATGATGTGGTACTGGAGGGGAGGGGACCAAACTGAGGTGCAGAAGAAAACAAAGTTGGGGGGATGATGTGGCATTTAGTCCAAGTCATTTATTTAACATTTTATTTTTTTTGCTTAAATTTCCCAGTTAAAATGGGGGTGCGTGTTATACGACAGTGCGTGTTATACGCCGATAAATACGGTACTGACTATATTATAATGTTAGCTAGAAGAATGTCATATATTCACTAATCATAAGTTAAATACCCTACTAAAAAACCCACCAGGATATTACTTGATTATATCATGCTTTTGTTACATGTCTTGATCATGTGGTATCATATCTATTGGTGAGTATTGCTTCTGTCTGCACTTTTAGCCTTTCTAAAATCACTCCATTATACAAAATATGCATTTCTGCCACATTTGCATCATTGCTAGGTTTCCTGGGGGAAAACACGAAACGTTTTACAAAGTTCCAGACCAGCCTAAGGCGGCAGAACAGACAACACACCAGGACTTTTATTTTGGGGCTGCAGGATAAGTAATGGCTCATTTGTTAATTAATTTACCATAACCTCTAAGGAGGTAATATGTTTCCACTAATAAGACTTCATTTTGTCATTTGCTTGTTATGGTATCAACATTTTGAATACATGGAGTTACGGTTCTCGAAAGGCACTGGATTTTTACCAATATAAACATATACAATGGCAATATCTCTGTAAAGATCCAGCTTCCATTGAAGTATATGGTTGCAATACGGTGTTGTTGCAATGTGTCATAATTCCTGTACTGTAAACCTCTATGCATAATGCCTTCTAATCCTTTATATAAGTAAACACTGTGCAATGTGTCTTGCTATTATTTAGCTCCAGCAGAACATGCCAGCACTAGAACCGCTCAGAAATGCACTGTCTCATAGAAGGAATTTCAGTGCGGATATGTCTATTCTTTCTGAAGACTCTAAAATCGGGATTTCCACAGCAGAAACATCTGCCACGGAAATTCTACCATGTGCACAATATAGCAGAATCCCATTGAAATCAATGCTGCTGTGGAATCTCTGTGTGGAATTTCGCAGGAGAATTCTGCACAGAGAATACACAGCAGCAGAGTTCTGCCATGTGAACATAGCCTTAAAAAGGTTATCCAGTTAAGAAAATCAATGTTTATACCATATCGGAGAGTCGTAAGTTTATAGATAGAGGTCCCATGTCCAGGATTCCCATCTCTGGACCAGAGTTAAGAGCAGTAATAAACAGCATTGCAAAGACAACCCTCCGACATTAATGAGGACTGTGCATTGGTATAAATATAGGGGTCGCAACAGTCATATATACAACCAGGCCCCCTTCACCATGCTAATGCTGACAGAGGTCCTTACATTAACCTTTTCACTCACCTACACCATCTGGGATATTGGACTTATAGTAACCTTCCTCACAGTTCTAAACCCCCGAGGTACACTGCCATTACCCCATCACTGTTCTAAACCACCAGATATTCTGACATTACCCCTTCACAGAGATCCATTGTGATGCGCTGTGTTAGTGCAACATAGCTGCAGCAACAGTGTTATTGCAGTTCACAACATCTGTATTATGTATCACTGGTATACATTAGCATACTAGCAAAAAGGTATGCAAATGTTAATCATTGACTTTATTGGACCAATAATTGTTGAATCATTAGTCTATTTTGCAAACATACACACTCAAAAATAAACAATGCTTTGAATCCTACAAAAATATTGTCAGGGAAAACTGACTGAACTAGTAGACTACGTTCATTCTATGAAAGTCAATGGCCCCTCTGTGGTTATGATACAGTATATCCAATTGCCGATATCCTGAGATATATAAGCTGTGCAGTCCATAAATGTGAACATAGTCATACTTTCGAAAAATCTCTTGTAGTCTGGAATCGCACATGCAGTGCAGGCGAAAGCTAATTTTGCCACCCCATTGACCCTGCCCATTGGCTCCTCCCTTTAACATGCCCCTCCTTACTACTGGGGTGGCACTATAACAAACCCCCGCCTCATGTAATCTCCTTACTACTGGGGTGACACACTGTAAGGATCCCCTACTGGTGTAATCACCCTACTACTGGGGTTACACACTGTAACGATCCCCTACTCGTGTAATCACCCTACTACTGGAGTTACACACTGTAACTCCTTTAATCCTATAATCACTGAGGGGATGTAGGGCAGTTGTATGAAGGCCTGTTTCAGGATCCTGGACAAACCTCCTGACCTTTGTGATCGTCACTGTCTTGGAGGTGGCGCTGCACTCCTCCAGCAGGCTAAAAAAAATGCAGATTATTATGGTACCGGGGTGGGAGGATGTGGCAGGGTTTTGCTGGATGGGCAGGTACTTTGGATGCTGGCTAACATTATTGCAGTGGGCAGAGCGGAGCCCTCATCAAGAGGGCGCACTAGGCGGCTGCCTATTTTGCCTAGAGACAGAGCTGGCCCTGAGTGTATGTGGCAATTTTATGGTCAGTTTTTGATGCAGATATTTGAGCTAAACACAGGCAAGAGATGCATCAGATTTTCCATTAAACATTCCATCCTTTTGGATTGATTTCTGGATTAGGCTAAAAAAAAAAAACATGACTCCAACCTAAAGAACATAGTTAGATAAACTGAGAATACCTTTACAAAGACAAAATGTCATACAAAGTAATTAAATAAAGCTCCAGAAATACCTATTGGATACCTGTTAAAAGTCCCAGTTAAGTTAATAAAAGAGTTAAGTTAATAAAATAGAAAGTCCATGCTGACCCCCAAAAACTGTAGGGTTGAAGCCTTTTCCTTTTAAGAACCAACGTATTTACTTGTCAGGTTAATCTTCTGTTCTTTTGTTGAATTCTATTTTCTGCAGGAACTATACCTAGGGTTCTTCAAAACTGGCATTTGAAAAAAATAGAGATGAAAATTATTATTAAAGTTAGCCATCAACAAAAAGTTGCTGTCAAGTGCTGCTGCTCAGGTCAAGGAAATTCAACCTTGCAAGCATTAGTGGTATTAAAGTGGTATCTGTCACAATAGCAAGTCTGCTAATTCTCTTTGCTTCTTTCATAGACTTCAGTACAGGATGCTTTTCAGCACCAAGCTAATCATGTAGCGTACAATAAGAGAGGAACCTAATTAAAAATGAAATGAAGATATAGTCTCGTAAAAATGTTGAATGGGGTTTATCTTATTTCGGCTCACACAAAAAGGGAGAGCTTTATCATGTGTTATCTGGCTCCATGTGCTGTGAAAAATGCTGAATAAATTACAATTTCACCCCTATTTCTCAGTAAAGCTATTTTATTCCACAGTTGGTGGATTGTTTTCCCTGAATTCAATTTAATGTTCCTGGTACTGAGAGGACACGATGTGTCTTTCATGTTTCCTGGAACATAATGAAATATGTTTTGTTCCTCCTACTAACTGGTAACCATAACTCATAAAATTGTGCATCTCGTCAGGTTCACTAGAGACGTGGCATCTTACAAGCAGTATATATTTTCATAGCATTTGGACATACACTATGATGTAGATTGTAAAATAAAGGGTTTTAATATTTCTATATTTACTTATATACATACAGTATATGTAGAGAGAAGAGAAATATAGACATTTTTCTAGGATATGCCAACAATATTTGATTAAGGGGGGGGGGGGTGTGGGCACAACCAATAAGATTATTAAAGGTCACTAGAAATAAGCAATGGTGCTAAGAAATCCCTCTATTACTATGTTCCCTGCTGGCTTAGATTGGCTTTTTCCAAAAGCTGCTGGATCAGCCTATTATCACTGACCTACCATGCAGTAGACCAGAAATTTCATTTCCCATTTACAATCCTAAAACTGCATGATATCACAAGGCATGATGTGTGTTGTGGAGATGCAATCTATTGTAGAGCTAAGTTTTCCTGTTATTGATGCTATACATGTGACTACATGTACTTATACTGGAAGCCTACTAGTCGATAGGTGACTCAAGGGTACCACAGACTGAAAATTTACACAGAACACAAGACAACCTATTTTGTTTCGGGACCAACATTTATATCCAAAAGCTTTGAACCTTTATAGATCAACAACAACAACTTGAGCTTACTAATTGATGGTAATGCCAAATGTATCTATCATTGTCAGATCCTCCTAATCCCAACAATGTCAGCAGTGTGTACTGTGTACCTGGGGCACCCTACTCTCTCACAGCAGATGATCAACCATGTTGTCATGAATTCCTTTGTTCTACCAGGAGACAATTTACCAATCAAAAATTATAAATATATTTGAAATCTCATAGTTTGAGAACAGAAATTACCATAATCTAGGTTTGTAGGTCTATTGTGATGAAGTCAGATTAACTGGTTAACAACCAAGGACGTGTATACGGGCGATCCACTTCTGAGGTAGCCGGAGGGCTTACCTCTGCTCCTGTGTCGACTGCTGCACTGTAAATGAATAAGCCTGGCAGGACCAGGCTTATCAATCAAGCTCAGAGCACTCAGATCAATATGGTTCTATGGAACCACATTGATCTGAATGAGAAATCAAATGATTCCACTTAAAAGTCCCCTAAGGGGACTGAAAGTGTAAAAAAAAGAAAGTTAAAAAACACACACATTAACCCCTTTCTTTAAAAAGTTTAAATCACCCCCCCCCTTTTCCCAAATTCCATATAAAAAAATAAAACATATGTGGTATCGCCACGTAAATGTCCAAACTATAAAAAATATACAGCACGGTCAATGGCGTACACGTAAAAAAATCTAAATCCAAATTACATATTTTTGGTCACTTTGTATACCCTAAACATTTTTTTATAAAAAGTGATCAAAAAATCCCAAAACAGTCATGGTACCAATAAAAACTTCAGATCACTGTGCAAAAAATTAGCTCCATACCACTCTGTATACGGAAACATTTTAAAAGTTATAGGGGTGAGAAGAGGACAATTTTAAACATACTGTCACGATGCCGGCTGGCAGGAGGTGGATCCTCTGTGCCAGAGAGGGATGGCGAGGACCGTGCTAGTGGACCGGTTCTAAGACACTACTGGTTTTCACCAGAGCCCGCCGCAAAGCGGGATGGTCTTGCTGCGGCGGTAGTGACCAGGTCGTATCCACTAGCAACGGCACCTCTCTGGCTGCTGAAGATAGGCGAGGTACAAGGGAGTAGGCAGAAGCAAAGTCGGACGTAGCAGAAGGTCGGGGGCAGGCGGCAAGGATCGTAGTCAGGGGAGATAGCAATAGTTCTGGTACACAGGGTATAAACACACAAAGAACGCTTTCACTGGCACTAAGGCAACAAGATCCGGCAAGGGAGTGCAAGGGAGGAGACTAGATATAAGCAGGGAACAGGTGGGAACCAATTAAGCTAATTGGGCCAGGCACCAATCATTGGTGCACTGGCCCTTTAAGTCTCAGGGAGCTGGCGCGCGCGCGCCCTAGAGAGCGGAGCCGCGCGCGCCAGCACATGACCGCAGGAGACGGGAACGGGTAAGTGACCTGGGATGCGACTCGCAAGCGGGCGCGTCCCGCTGTGCGAATCGCATCCCCAACGGCCATGGCAGAGCAGCGCTCCCGGTCAGCGCTGACCGGGGAGCTGCAGGGAGAAGGACGCCGTGAGCGCTCCGGGGAGGAGCGGGGACCCGGAGCGCTAGGCGTAACAGTACCCCCCCCCTTAGGTCTCCCCTTCTCTTTATCGGGTAACTGCCTCCCCTGGGATGAGGACACCGGGAAAGGACGGAGGGATTCCTCAACGGCAGGCAGAACCGCAGGAGTAGGAATGGGGAGAGAGGGCAGAGGGCGGGACCAGGCACGGGGCAGTGTGACACCAGGACGAGGGCCATGAGGGGACACAGAAGCTTGCCTGATGGAACTGGGAGGGGGGGAGGGGCATTTCCTGTGGCAGGCAGAGTCCTTAATGACCTTAGGGGGACCAGATACAGGAGGAACCACAGAGTTACGGCAAGGGTTACTGGGAACCGGTTTTAGACAGTTCTTGGAACAAGAGGACCCCCAACTCTTGATCTCCCCAGTGGACCAATCCAGGGTTGGGGAATGAAGTTGAAACCAGGGAAGTCCAAGGAGAATTTCCGAGGTGCAATTGGGGAGGACCAAAAGTTCAATCCTCTCGTGGTGAGATCCGATGCTCATAAGAAGGGGCTCCGTGCGGAAACGTATGGTACAGTCCACCCTGGCTCCGTTGACCGCGGAAATGTGGAGTGGCTTGACAAGACGGGTCACCGGAATCCGGAATTTATTCACAAAGGAGTCCCGAATAAAATTCCCAGAAGCTCCAGAGTCCAGGCAGGCCACGGCTGAGAGGGGAGAGCTGGCTGAAGTGGAAATCCGAACAGGTACCGTGAGACGTGGAGAAGCCGACTTGGCATCAAGAGACGCCACACCCACGAGAGCTGAGTGCGAGCGTGCGTTTCCCAGACGTGGAGGACGGATTGGGCAATCCACCAGAAAATGTTCAGTACTGGCACAGTACAAACAAAGATTCTCTTCCTTACGGCGATTCCTCTCTTCCAGGGTCAGGCGAGACCGATCCACTTGCATGGCCTCCTCGGCGGGAGGCCTAGGCGCAGATTGCAGTGGAGACTGTGGGAGAGGTGTCCAGAGATCTAAGTCCTTTTCCTGGCGGAGCTCTTGATGCCTCTCAGAAAAACGCATGTCAATGCGAGTGGCTAGATGAATGAGTTCATGCAGGTTAGCAGGAGTCTCTCGTGCGGCCAGAACATCCTTAATGTTGCTGGATAGGCCTTTTTTAAAGGTCGCGCAGAGAGCCTCATTATTCCAGGATAGTTCAGAAGCAAGAGTACGGAATTGTATGGCGTACTCGCCAACGGAGGAATTACCCTGGACCAGGTTCAGCAGGGCAGTCTCAGCAGAAGAGGCTCGGGCAGGTTCCTCAAAGACACTTCGAATTTCCGAGAAGAAGGAGTGTACAGAGGCAGTGACAGGGTCATCGCGGTCCCAGAGCGGTGTGGCCCATGACAGGGCTTTTCCAGACAGAAGGCTGACTACGAAAGCCACCTTAGACCTTTCAGTAGGAAACTGATCCGACATCATCTCCAGATGCAGGGAACATTGGGAAAGGAAGCCACGGCAAAACTTAGAGTCCCCATTAAATTTGTCCGGCAAAGACAGGCGGAGGCTAGGAGTGGCCACTCGCTGCGGAAGAGGTGCAGGAGCTGGCGGAGGAGATGGTTGCTGCTGCTGTAGCTGAGACTGAATCTGCTGTAGCTGCGACTGGAGTTGCTGAGTCATGGTGGTCAAGTACGACAGCTGGTGATCTTGTTGGGCAATCTGTCGGGCTTGCTGGGCGACCAGTGTGGGGAGGTCGGCGACAACAGGCAGAGGAACTTCAGCGGGATCCATGGCCGGATCTACTGTCACGATGCCGGCTGGCAGGAGGTGGATCCTCTGTGCCAGAGAGGGATGGCGAGGACCGTGCTAGTGGACCGGTTCTAAGACACTACTGGTTTTCACCAGAGCCCGCCGCAAAGCGGGATGGTCTTGCTGCGGCGGTAGTGACCAGGTCGTATCCACTAGCAACGGCACCTCTCTGGCTGCTGAAGATAGGCGAGGTACAAGGGAGTAGGCAGAAGCAAAGTCGGACGTAGCAGAAGGTCGGGGGCAGGCGGCAAGGTTCGTAGTCAGGGGAGATAGCAATAGTTCTGGTACACAGGGTATAAACACACAAAGAACGCTTTCACTGGCACTAAGGCAACAAGATCCGGCAAGGGAGTGCAAGGGAGGAGACTAGATATAAGCAGGGAACAGGTGGGAACCAATTAAGCTAATTGGGCCAGGCACCAATCATTGGTGCACTGGCCCTTTAAGTCTCAGGGAGCTGGCGCGCGCGCGCCCTAGAGAGCGGAGCCGCGCGCGCCAGCACATGACCGCAGGAGACGGGAACGGGTAAGTGACCTGGGATGCGACTCGCAAGCGGGCGCGTCCCGCTGTGCGAATCGCATCCCCAACGGCCATGGCAGAGCAGCGCTCCCGGTCAGCGCTGACCGGGGAGCTGCAGGGAGAAGGACGCCGTGAGCGCTCCGGGGAGGAGCGGGGACCCGGAGCGCTAGGCGTAACACATACTAATTTTGGTGCATGCAGTTATAATTTTTTTAAAGTAGTAAAATAAAGAAAACCTATATAAATTGGGTATTATTCTAACCGTATGGAACTATAGAATATGGTGTCATTTTTACCGGAAAAAAAAGTGTACTGCAGAGAACCGGAAGTCCCCAAAAGTTACAAATGGCTTTTTTTCCAATTTTGCCCCACAAATATTTTTTTTCTGGATTCGCCGTAAATTTTGTGATGAAATGATTGATGTCATTACAAAGTACAATTGGTGGTACAAAAACTAAGCCCTCTTATCAGTATGTAGGTGCAAAATTGAAAGTGTTATGATTTTTAGAAGATGATGAGAAAAAATAAAAAGTGCAAAAACAGAAAAACCCGTGGTCCTTAAAAAACAACCAAACATGCTCTCTTGACTGCAATCCTTCATGATGGTGGAAAACTGAAAATTTCAATTGGCCTAGTATCTTTATTGTCCGAAACCACAAGACAATTCATTTCATTCTCCATTCAGACTAAATAAATATTTCATGTCTACAATTTACCTACAATCCTCTGGAGTTTTTAGTCATGCAGTTCCAATGCTTCCTCGTTGAGTTCACCACCCACCTGTTTACTATTTCATAATGGTGTGTTGAGGCAAAAAAAATAAAACTTTGTGCCCTATTACAGAGCCCGGTATAATATCACATAATAAAAGGGAACACATAGATATGTAAAGATATTTGATGCAACCAAACAATTTTTTTTTTCACACAATCAGGCTAAGTTTCCACTTGTTTTTTTCTGGCAGATTTTGGATATCTGCCACTGCAGTTTTGAGCCAAAACCAGAAATGTATTCAAAAGGAATAGGACATATAAAGGAAGGACTTGCACTTCTCCTCCCTTATGGATCCACATCTGACTTTGGCTCAAAAAATGCAGTGGCACTTTTCCAAAAATTGCCAGAAAAAAACAAACAAGTGGAAACCTAGCCTCAGACACAACACTACTGCCACTTAGTACGTAAGCTTAAAGGGGCGTGCTGGTGCAAAACAGATTTGTAAATTGTTACTATTAAAAAAAATCTTAATCCTTTCAGCTGTTGTTGTTTTTTTAATAGAGTTCTATTTTTTATAGAAATAATTTAGAAATCGGTTTAACTATCTGGAGCCGGATAAAAAAAAATATTCTGCTTTTTTCTTCCGATCCTGCCTACTCTTGCCAAAAATCTAAGTCTGTAAATCTAATTGTCACTGACCAAGCCATTGTTGAAGCTTGGACAGTTCTAATGTTAGTATATAGCCACTTGTATGCCTACTATACTTTATACTGTAGACTCACCGGCCTCTGAGTCTCTCTACCTATCTCCTCCGAGTGACACATCTTAGGGCTAATTTTACCAGGACCAATCTCTCTGTCACTGTCCTCTCTCAACAGCTAGTCAGACTCTATTGTTCCTTACGTACTTTCTATTACAGCCCATCAGTGTTCTCTTCTTGGGTAGCTACCTAGGCCCAGACCAGGGTGTACAATAGAAATGCCAGTACAATTAAACAAAAACATACTTTTCAACTGTGTATTATTGCAAAAGAGAACATTGTAACTTTGTAAGGGGGTGATTGTGGGGGTTTGTGGATCACCCCCACTCCACAGGATCACCCCCACTCACATGCTAAATAAAGCTGAAAGTCATGATATCCAACATTGCCGGACAAGATATCCCCAAAACACCTCCAGATAACAAGCCGTAATGCCTATCTACCAGAGCAGCTAACAGTGTTCCTTTAAAGAGCCAGACATAACGTACAATCAACATTGCCTTTACTATATTACAATGGCTATAAATGCATTGTGGTCATGGTGGTTGGTTACTATATATTTAATTTGATTTATTACATTTTTCCGTAGTCACAGAAAAACACAATTTATTACCAGGTCTTGTAAATAATTAATCTGATATATTAAAGGAGAAATTTGTTACTTTTTAAGAATTCTCCTTGAATTCCGTCCTTGCCTCTTGCTCCTGAAGATTTATACAACCTGGCACAAACCTAAAGATAAACATCATCAATGTAACTAAGTGTTTAACAGTAATAATGCTCAGTTCTTTATCATATATTACAGATCTGCATATTCATTGTGCAATAGTTTATTGCAGTCCGATTTCAGGTTCAGCGTATATCACATTGTCTTTGAAATACATAATGCACAGTTTAGGCATAGCACACACAAATATACATAGACAGACCAATATTTTTAATATTCAAGGACTCTATAGTGACAGGGTCTGTTCCCCAGGACTGGCGCATAGTAAATGTGGAGCCAATATTTAAAAAGGTGTCAAAAGGTGACTCCGGGAAATATAGGCCTGTTGGTTTAACCTCTATTGTATGTAAATTGTTTGAGGGTTTTCTAAGAGATGCTATTTTGGAGTATCTTGATAAAAAATAAATGTATGACTCCATATCAGCATGGATTTAGGAGGGATTGGTCGTGTCAAACTAACCTGATCAGCTTTTATGAGGAGGTGAGCTCCAGACTGGACCAGGGGCAATCGCTGGATGTCGTATATCTGGATTTTTCCAAAGCATTTGATACGGTTCCACATAAAAGGTTGGTACATAAAATGAGAAGGATTGGGCTGGGGGAGAATGTGTGTAAGTGTTTAAGTAACTGGCTCATTGATAGGAAACAGAGGGTGGTGATTAATGGTACTTATTCTGATTGGGTGACTGTTACTAGTGGGGTACCACAGGGGTCTGTCTTGGGTCCTTTCCTATTTAATATATTCATTAATGACCTTGTAGAGGGGTTGAAAATTAAGTAGCAATCTTTGCAGATGATAGTAAACTCTGTAAAGCGGTAAACACAATAGAGGAGAGTAAACTGTTACAAATGAATCTGGATAGGTTGGAGGTTTGGGCTGGGAAGTGGCAGATGAGCTTCAACACTGATAAATGTAAGGTAATGCACATGGGGAGGAAAAATCCTGGGATTATGTATTAAATGGGAGCACACTTGGGACGACTCACATGGAAAATGACTTAGGAGTCTTAGTTAACAGTAAATTTAGCTGTAGTGACCAGTGTCGGGCAGCTGCTGCCAAGGCAAATAAAATCATGGGGTGCATCAATAGGAGCATAGATGCCCATGACAAGGAAATAATTCTACCCCTGTACAAATCACTAATCAGACCACACGTAGAATACTGTGTACAGTACTGGGCACCAGTGTACAAGAAAGATAAAGTGGAGCTGGAGAGGGTTCAAAGACGTGCAACCAGAGTAATACGGGGAATGGGAGGACTACAGTACCCAGAAAGATTATCAGAATTAGGGTTGTTTAATTTAGAAAAAAGAAGGCTTAGGGTCGACCTGATAGCTATGTATAAATATCAGGGGCAGTACAAAGATCTCTCCCATGATCTATTTATTCCCAGGACTGTACTCAGGCATACTCTACGTCTTGAGGAAATAAGGTTTTTACCCCAGCACAGACGGGTTCTTTACTGTAAGAGCCCCTAGTCGCCTCTCCTAAAGTCTATCTTTAATGATAATAAATGTATATATTTAATAATTACATATTCTATATTAATGTATAGTACTTACCTTGTTCAGCGTCGCAGGACCTTCGGCCATGTGACCATGCTAGTAACCTCTATGGTATGTTGTAGGACCTTAGGAGGTCCTTGGGTCACGTGTTACACACAAATCTCTATAATGGTGATTGATATTAGTATGGACCAATTAGCGTTAGTCCAGCCCCTGCCCATATAAGGGAGCTGCGTCCAATTATCGCTCTCTTGGGTTGCTGCTCTCGTGGATGCCGGACTAACAGGACGGTGCTATGCAACTTTCAATGACACGCTAGGCCTCAAAACCTCCGGCCTCAGCGGAACCAAAACCGTGAGTTCAAATCTAAATCCCCGCTAATGCTAGCGTGACTATTGAACCGCAAGTAACCCCTAAATCCAGTGGAGAAATGCATAGTACTAAAAGACTCTTAATGCTAAAGTCCCATCCTTTGTCAATCTCCAAGTAAAAGCTGATGTTATACTCAGAGACTGTTGTATTATTGGAGCTTGCAGAAAATCTTCAGTAAACGTTTCAGAAACTCTCCAGTTGTGGACAATCTATTCTTCTTATCTACCTCCCTATCGCTCTTGGGAAGGGTGGCGGTAGGAAAAGCGTTATTGAGGAACCATCACACTGGCGTCACGAATAGCAAGGGTTAACAAGCACCCTTTAATTACCGCACAGCTACACTCCCCCTACCCTACACCCCCCCAGGCTATCACATAGCTTTTTGGCATCTTACGAACAGGATACGGGTGTGTGCCTCCAGCTGTTGCCACCAAGTAAAGTGTACTCCCCCTATATAAAAGACTGTACCAATGTGTTACGGAGCACCATATAATTGTACGGAAGATTGCGTATGGTGCCGCGTGCAGAGAGCACAAGCAAAAAGGGAGGGGGGAGACGAAAATGTTATTGCTGCAGGAATGTGTAAAGTAAGGAATGAATGTATGCTACGATCCTCTCGTCCGGTCAGCAGTGCAAGAGTTAACTTGCTGCCGGAAAAGCGCGCGAAGAAAGCCCGCGCTGCACCACGACCTGCCCCTGGGCGTGGCTATCAAGTAAGCGTGTCACAGCCGTAAAGTCACAGTTCTTGTTTCTGGGGGGGACAGGAAGTCGGTGCTGCACCGATGACGTTCTCTCGGCCGGCAGCCATTTTGCGAAGCCCAATATGAAGGGAACCCTGCACAGCGACCTCTTCAGTCTGGACAAAGGAGAGCCGGAAGGTACAGACATGGCGGAGAGCAGCGTTCCACATCGCATTCGCACGAAGATGGCACCGGAACAAAGGAAAGTTGCGGCGGTCGCAGCCCAACTATTCCACGATCTTGCCGACCGTTTGCAGTGGTTGTCATTAGATGAAGAGGGGGCATGCAATCTTCCCCCACTGCCCGATGACGACGATGACTGGCAAGATACCCCTCCAGGGGACACCGCAGGGACACCTGGAGCTCCGTCACCAATGAGATTGTCCCCTCACCACCGCACCTGGGGTTCATGGGCTGAGATCCAGACAGAGGAATCCGCGGAAAGCACACTATCTGAGGCTGCCTTCTCTTCCTCCATCAGCCCTGAGCCAGAGATACCCCTGTCCGCCCTGCAGAATGCACGACCGTGCTCACCAAATTGCCCCAATGGGTCTTTGGGGATGAACCTGACTTTATTCAATACATGCATGATGTGCTTCAACCCCTGCCTGGGAAGCCCCTTACATCGGCTATTAAGGCACAGCAAGAAAGGGCCCGTCTGGAGGCCGAAATAGCCGACCTAATGGAGAAATTAAAGGCCTGACACAGAGAACTTTACGCCCTTAAACATGTACATCTCCCTCTTGAGGAGAGGATCCACTACCAGGAAAACACCAAGGAGATGGAGGCACTCTTTATTCACAAGTGGGATCCTCCCCCCCTTTTAACGTCGCAGTGCAACAGTGGCCAAGTTGGACAAGGTCAGAGGTTATGGTACCCTCATTGATTGCCACACCGGCTATACCATCCTCGTAAACCGGCGAGCTGTACAGAGGTCATATCTTCATAAGAAATTCCATTCCCTGGAGGTGGGTGAGATAGTGGAATACACTACCTGCCCGGGGCCTGCGAGGAGATTGGGCGTCCGCAGTCACCAGGCCAGCCACTCCAACCCAGTTGACCTTCAAGTATTTCCCTTCTGATGATTGGGAAGCTGACCCCTTCCAACGAAATGGCCTGCTCCTGATGCCTCCACAAACGTACCCAAGGAGGAGGAGTCTCTACAGCAGCAACCACTTTCTTCTGTCTACCGCAAAGCACCCTGGCCTAATCCTGTTCAGGAGGTTTGGCCTCGACTGCGGGTGCCAACGGAAGTACCTGGGCCTAGCTTTTGTGCCTGGTCCTTAGACCAAGAGACTCCTAGAGGTAGGAGATTCGTAAGTGTGTGCCCGTCTAGAGCTGGTAGCCGTGAAGTTTAGACTCTTAGTGCAGGTGGACTGCTGATACCTGCATGCTTGTTTATGTGTATATACCTGAAAAGTTACATGACATTCTTCGTGAAAGTTGCACTTATCAGGTGAATGCACGTGAACCCTGTTGGAGTGTTTAATAAATCTTCATGCTGGAGTAACTAAATGTAAATGGTTATTGTACACATGTACATAAAAAATGTAAATAATAGGTGTTGTAGTAGTTGCCAATAGGTGGCTTCCTCGGCTCCTCTGAGGAATAACAGTTTTGTCACCCATCACTGTCACCTTCTCAAAGGTCCACTCAAGGAAAACTACCCCTAAGGTATCAAGACTGACTTTGCACATAGTACTGCACACATAGTACCTCAAAACCAATCACTTAAGTGTACTTACCTCACTTAACCCCTTAAGGACTCAGGGTTTTTCCGTTTTTGCACTTTCGTTTTTTCCTCCTTGCCTTTTAAAAATCATAACCCTTTCAATCTTCCACCTAAAAATCCATATTATGGCTTATTTTTTGCGTCGCCAATTCTACTTTGCAGTGACATTAGTCGTTTTACCCAAAAATGCACGGCGAAACAAAATGCCATTTTGTAACTTTGGGGGGCTTCCGTTTCTACGCAGTGCATATTTCGGTAAAAATTACACCTTATTATTATTCTGTAGGTCCATACAGTTAAAATGATACCCTACTTATATAGGTTTGATTTTGTCGCACTTCTGGAAAAAATCATAACTACATGCAGGAAAATTTATACTGTTACGCCGAGCGCTCCGGGTCCCCGCCCCTCCCCGGAGCGCTCACAGCGTTCTCCTGTTCGCAGCGCCCCGGTCAGACCTGCTGACCGGGTGCGCTGCGATAATATACTCAGCCGGGATGCGATTCGCGATGCGGGACACGCCCGCTCGCGATGCGCATCCAGACCCGCCTACCAGACTCGTTCCCCGTCTGTGCTGTCCCGGCGAGCGCGGCCCTGCTCACTAGGGCGCGCGCGCCGGGTCTTTGCGATTTAAAGGGCCGGTGCGCCACTGATTGGCGCATGGGTTTTAATCAGTACCTTCACCTGTGCACTTCCCTATTTATACCTCACTTCCCCTGCACTTCCTTGCCGGATCTTGTTGCCATTGTGCCAGTGAAAGCGTTTCCTTGTGTGTTCCTAGCCTGTTTTCCAGACCTCCTGCTGTTGCCCCTGACTACAATCCTTGCTGTCTGCCCTGACCTTCTGCTACGTCCGACCCTGCTCTTGTCTACTCCCTTGTACCGCGCTTATCTCAGCAGTCAGAGAGGTTGAGCCGTTGCCGGTGGATATGACCTGGTTGCTACCGCCGCTGCAAGACCATCCCGCTTTGCGGCGGGCTCTGGTGAAAACCAGTAGCAACTTAGAACCGGTCCACCGACACGGTCCACGCCAATCCCTCTCTGGCACAGAGGATCCACCTCCAGCTAGCCGAATCGTGACATATACGTTTAAAAATGTCATCTTATGACCCCTATAACTTTTTTAATTTTCCACGTACAGGGCGGTATGAGGGCTCATTTTTTGCGCCGTGATCTGAAGTTTTCATCGGTATGATTTTTGTTTTGATCAGACTTTTTGATCACTTTTTATTCATTTTTTAATGGTATAAAAAGTGACCAAAAATGCGCTTTTTTTTACTTTGGAATACGCCATTGACCGTATGGTTTAATTAATGATATATTTTTATAGTTTGGACATTTACGCATATACGCGATACCACATATGTTTTTTTTTTTTTTTTTACACTGTTTTATTTTTTTTATGGGAAAAGAGGGGTTATTCAAACTTTTATTAGGGAAGGGGTTAAATGACCTTTATTAACACAAACAAAAATGTCTCACACTAAAGTAAATGCTTTGGTAATTGTAGCGTATGTCATTTTCCAATTCCTGCCACTGTTAGGTATACAATTCTCTGTTCTTATAAGTGTGCGAGATGTTCTGCCTGGCCAGTGGATACTTTTGCTAGCTAAAAATAATACACATAATTATAGGTAACCTAGGTAAGGTTTATCTGTTGTGTTCTAGGGATAAGATTGTATAGCCAAGGGACCCTAGTAGTCAGTCTTATTGGTATTTTCACATTTTTTTTGCAGTGTTATAGGTCCCATAGGGACCTATAACACTGCACACACTGATCTTTTACACAGATCACAGGTGTGTATTAACACGCCTGTGATCAGTGTTATCGGCGCTTGACTGCTCCTGCCTGGATCTCAGGCACGGAGCAGTCATTCGCCGATCGGACACCGAGGAGGCAGGTAAGGGCCCTCCCGGTATCCTGTCAGCTGTTCGGGACGCCGCGATTTCACCTCGGCGGTCCCGAACAGCCCGACTGAGCAGCCGAGTCACTTTCACTTTCGCTTTAGAAGCTTCTAAAGGGTTAATACCGCGCATCGCCGCGATCGGCGATGTGTGGTATTAGCCGCGGGTCCCGGCCGTTGATGAGCGCCGGGACCGACGCGATATGATGCGGGATCGCGGCGCGATCCCGCTTCATATCGCGGGAGCCGGCGCAGGACGTAAATATACGTCCTGCGTCGTTAAGAGGTTAAACCTAGTACACCTAAAAATAAACAAACAAACAAAAATGTCTCACACTAAAGTAAATGCTTTGGGAATTGTAGCATATGTCATTTTCCAATTCCTGCCACTGTTAGGTACACAATTCTCTGTTCTTATAAGTGTGCGAGATGTTCTGCCTGGCCAGTGGATACTTTTGCTAGCTAAAAATAATACACATAATTAAAGGTAACCTAGGTAAGGCTTATCTGTTGTCTTCTAGGGATAAGATTGTATAGCCAAGGGACCCTAGTAGTCAGTCTTATTGGTAGAAAGCCTTGGGCAAGCCAATATACCCTCAGTGTACTAAACAGGTAGCTAACTTGGCAAAAAATGTATAGTGAGACTCAAAAATGTATAGTAAGACTCAAAAATGTATAGTGAGCTTAGAAAATGTTAAGTAGGATGCATTTCATGTGCATAATACCATCCTGTTACTAAATTCATGAGCCAATCCTGTTCGTGAGTTTACCCAAACTAATGTATGTACATCAAAGAAAATGTTAAGTAGCTTTATAGTGTTGTACCCAACCTTCACTTCGTCCCTCTGTCTTAAGGGTCTGACGTCGAGGCCGACTTATCTTAAGTAAGGGGGTTTGTGGTGTCCCGGTACCGTATTGCATACCGTACCTAGTGTAGAGGTCCCCAAAGTCAGAGTAACTATGTTCAGGTAGGGTTCCTCAGGTGGGAAAGCCCCTAGTCGCCTCTCCTAAAGTCTATCTTTAATGATAATAAATGTATATATTTAATAATTACATATTCTATATTAATGTATAATACTTACCTTGTTCAGCGTCGCAGGATCTTCGGTGATGTGACCATGCTAGTAACCTCTATGGTATGTTGTAGGACCTTAGGAGGTCCTTGGGTCACGTGTTACGCACAAATCTCTATAATGGTGATTGACATCAGTATGGACCAATTAGCGTTAGTCCAGCCCCTGCCCATATAAAGGAGCTGCGTCCAATTATCGCTGTCTTGGGTTGCTGCTCTCGTGGATGCCAGACTAACAGGACGGTGATATGCAACTTTCAATGACACGCAAGGCCTCAAAACCTCCGGCCTCAGCGGAACCAAAACCGTGAGTTCAAATCTAAATCCACGCTAATGCTAGCGTGACTACTGGACTGCAACTAACCCCTAAATCCAGTGGAGAAATGCATAGTACTAAAATACTCTTAATGCTAAAGTCCCAACCTTTGTCAATCTCCAAGGAAAAGCTGCTGTTATACTCAGAGACTGTTGTATTATTGGAGCTTGCAGAAAATGTTCAGCAAACGTTAATGCTGTGTCAGAAACTCTCCGGTTGTGGACAATCCATTCTTCTTATCTACCTCCCTATCGCTCTTGGGAAGGGTGGCGGTAGGAAAAGCTTTATTGAGGAACCATCACCCTGGCGTCACGAATAGCAAGGGTTAACAAGCATCCTTTAATTACCGCACAGCTACACTCCCCATACCCTCTAATATGAGGGTTTTTTGCCTTCCTCTGGATCAACTCAGTAGGGACTGATTAGGGTCATAGGTTGAACTTGATGGACTCTGGTCTTTTTTCAACCTAATGAACTATGTTACTATATATATAGTATATATATATATATATATATATATATGCTGCAGCACACCGAAGTATCACAAAATGAAAAGTGTTGTATTCCAGCTAAAAACAAGACGTTTCTGTGGTCTCACACCACCTTTCTCAAGTCACCTTTCTCTCTCACTCTTCCCCTGCAAATTTTTGGATTCAGGACCGGGGTCCCTGAGACTGCCTGCACCCACAGATTTTTTGCCTCTGAGAGTGCTGCTCCATTTCCTCTTTTTAAACATATATATATATATATATATATATATTGTTACGCCGAGCGCTCCGGGTCCCCGCTCCTCCCCGGAGCGCTCGCAACATCCTCGCATTTGCAGCGCCCCGGTCAGACGTGCTGACCGGGTGCGCTGCAATACCTCTCTCAGCCGGGATGCGATTCTCGATGCGGGAGGCGCCCGCTCGCGATGCGCATCCCGGCTCCCGTACCTGACTCGCTCTCCGACTCATCTCTCGTTCCTCGGATGCCTCGGAAGTAGAGCTCTCTCCGCAACACATCATTCCTCCTGACTGTCTGATCTCAACTTCTCCAGCCTCCATCAGGCAAACTCCTCCAGGGAAGACCTTCGTTTCTCCACGCCAGCGTCTCGGGATTCTCAAATGGGGACACTCCTCCCACCTCGCAGGCCATGCGGGCATCAAAAAATCCTTGCAACTCATCTCTCGTTTCTATTGGTGGCCGACTCTGGAGACGGATGTTGTTGATTTTGTGCGGGCCTGTACTGTCTGTGCCCGGGATAAAACTCCTCGCCAGAAGCCTGCTGGTCTCCTTAATCCTCTGCCTGTCCCCGAACAGCCTTGGTCACTGATTGGTATGGACTTTATTACAGACTTACCCCCATCCCGTGGCAACACTGTTGTTTGGGTGGTCGTTGATCGATTTTCCAAGATGGCACATTTTATTCCTCTTCCTGGTCTTCCTTCAGCGCCTCAGTTGGCAAAACAATTTTTTGTACACATTTTTCGTCTTCACGGTTTGCCCATGCAGATCGTCTCGGATAGAGGCGTCCAATTCGTGTCTAAATTCTGGAGTGCCCTCTGTAAACAGCTCAAGATTAAATTAAACTTCTCTTCTTATCATCCCCAATCCAATGGGCAAGTAGAAAGAATTAACCAGGTCCTGGGTGACTATATACAGCATTTTGTTTCCTCCCGCCAGGATGACTGGGCAGATCTTCTACCATGGGCCGAATTTTCATACAACTTCAGAGTCTCCGAATCTTCTGCTAAGTCCCCATTTTTCGTGGTGTACGGCCGTCACCCTCTTCCCCCCCTCCCTACTCCCTTGCCCTCTGGCTTGCCCGCTGTGGATGAAGTGACTCGTGATCTTTCCACCATATGGAAAGAGACCCAAAATTCTCTTTTACAGGCTTCATCCCGCATGAAAAGGTTTGCCGATAAGAAAAGAAGAACTCCCCCCATTTTTGCTCCCGGAGACAAGGTATGGCTCTCCGCTAAATATGTCCGCTTTCATGTCCCCAGTTACAAACTGGGACCACGCTATCTTGGTCCTTTCAAAGTCTTGAGCCAGATTAACCCTGTCTCTTTCAAACTCCTTCTTCCTCCTTCTCTTCGTATTCCCAATGCCTTCCATGTCTCTCTCCTTAAACCACTCATCATTAACCGCTTCTCTCCCAAACTTGTTTCTCCCACTCCTGTTTCCGGTTCTTCTGACGTCTTCTCCGTGAAGGAGATTCTGGCCTCCAAGACGGTCAGAGGGAAAAAAAATTTCTTGGTGGATTGGGAAGGCTGTGGTCCAGAAGAGAGATCCTGGGAACCTGAGGACAACATCCTAGACAAAAGTCTTGTCCTCAGGTTCTCAGGCTCCAAGAAGAGGGGGAGACCCAAGGGTCGCCGAGCGCTCCGGGTCCCCGCTCCTCCCCGGAGCGCTCGCAACATCCTCGCATTTGCAGCGCCCCGGTCAGACCTGCTGACCGGGTGCGCTGCAATACCTCTCTCAGCCGGGATGCGATTCTCGATGCGGGATGCGCATCCCGGCTCCCGTACCTGACTCGCTCTCCGTCGGTCTTGTCCCGGCGCGCGCGGCCCCGCTCCTTAGGGCGCGCGCGCGCCGGGTCTCTGCAATTTAAAGGGCCACTGCGCCACTGATTGGCGCAGCTGGCTTAATTAGTGTGTTCACCTGTGCACTCCCTATTTATACTTCACTTCCCCTGCACTCCCTCGCCGGATCTTGTTGCCATTGTGCCAGTGAAAGCGTTTCCTTGTGTGTTCCTAGCCTGTGTTCCAGACCTCCTGCCGTTGCCCCTGACTACGATCCTTGCTGCCTGCCCTGACCTTCTGCTACGTCCGACCTTGCTCTTGTCTACTCCCTTGTACCGCGCCTATCTTCAGCAGTCAGAGAGGTTGAGCCGTTGCTGGTGGATACGACCTGGTTGCTACCGCCGCTGCAAGACCATCCCGCTTTGCGGCGGGCTCTGGTGAATACCAGTAGCAACTTAGAACCGGTCCACCAGCACGGTCCACGCCAATCCCTCTCTGGCACAGAGGATCCACCTCCAGCCAGCCGAATCGTGACATATATATATACACACACACCTTAATTAGCCAAAGTCTTTCAGTTCATTTTATTTTTAAAAGTAAAATCTTGCTACATTTCCACCTATATCTTGCTCACACATTTGCAGGCTTCTAACATGCATCAGAGTCTTGTTCCTCAATTTTTAACGTAGTAAGTATATCCTCTAGAACATTTTACTGTGCTATTATAAAAGGCAAAAAAAAAAAACTACAGAATATTCAGCTTTGTGTTGTGGTGGTGTTTTCCTCTTGTCTTGTGTAAAATACTAGACCATATCACAACTGTTACCAAAAGCAACTCCTACAGTTATCTCATTAACTGTTGTTAAATGGCTGTCTCTTTTTAACCCCCAAATGCTCCATGACATCTGTGGCAATGGCAATGGTTACTTCACCTTCTATGCTACTGCACCTGTGAGATAAGCAGGAAAAGAGTGACTGGTACATGTAGCCAGACTTCTGCATCAACTGCTATTATAGGAGATAGCAATTTAACTATTTAGGTGCCATGGTCAATAGTGGCATCTAAGTGGTCAGACAAAGGAAAGGTATATATAAGCAATAGAGGCAGGGAGTAACCATAGTATGGGACTATAAAAAGGTAAAAACAAAAAAAGTTTAAAAGGAATGTCCATAGACACAAATAGTTTTAAAAAGTAGTCAGACTGGCTTTAAAAAGTGTTGAACACCTCACTATCGCCATGCCACTGAAGTTCTGATGCTTACCCGGTCCCAACTGATCTCCAATTCAGTCCTATTTTGACACAGAGAAAATTGTTGACCAGTAATTGGCTGAGCAGGCTAGATGGGACCAAAAAGTGAAAATCAGAGGGGACCTAGTGAAGAATTGGTATTGTAGAAACAGCATATCAGTGAGGTCCATAATCATTTATAGAAATATTTGTCAGAATATAGTGACAAATAAACAATTATCTTTTTTAAAAATATTTCTAATGTGCAAAATAAATAAAACATTTAAAATTATGTAAATTTGCTACAGAAGTTTTTTTGAACCTTAAAGGGGTACTCCAGCCCTAAAACATCTTATCCCCTATCCAAAGGATAGGTGATAATATGTCTGATCACGGGGGTCCCACAGCTGGGGACCCCCAAAATCTTTCATTCCGCACCCACCTGTGCGAGCTCTTCACTGCACTGAAGGCTCCGAGTGTGAAGCGTTACGACCACGGGGCCGGAGTAGTGTGATGTCACGACTCCACCCCTGTGTGATGTCACTCCGCGCCCCCTCAATGCTAATGTATGGGAGGGGGCGTGACGGCCATCAGGCCCCCTCCCATAGACTTGCATTGGTGGTGGGTGCTCACACAGAGGCGGGACATCTTTTCCCCTTTAAGGACCAAGGGCGTACCTGTACGCCCTGGTTTCGCTCCCGTGCTATAACGCAGGGTCAATGCTATGCTATGGAATAGCAGTGAACAGTGTATGCAATCAGAAGATTTCATGTAATAGTCCCCTATGGGGACAAAAAATGGTGTAAAAATAGTAAAAGAAAAAAAGGTAATACATTTTGTATTTCATTTTGTATACCCTAAAAAAATTTATAAAAAGTGATCAAAAAGTCCCATCAAAACAAAAATTGTACAGATAAAAACCTCAGATCACAGCACAAAAAATGAGCCCTCATACATCCCCGTATGCGGAAAAATAAAAAAGTTATAGGGGTCAGGAGAGGACAATTTTAACTCCTTAAGGACTCAGCCCATTTTGGCCTTAAGGACTCAGACAATTTAATTTTTATGTTTTCGTTTTTTCCTCCTCGCCTTCTAAAAATCATAATTCTTTTATATTTTCATCACCAGACTAGTATGAGGGCTTGTTTTTTGCATGACCAGTTGTCCTTTGTAATGACATCACTCATTATATCATAAAATGGATGGCGCAACCAAAAAACACAATTTTTGTGGGGAGATTAAAAAGAAAAACGACATTTTGCTAATTTTGGAAGGTTTTGTTTTCACGCCGTACAATTTACGGTAAAAATGACATGTGTTCTTTATTCTGAGGGTCAATATGATTAAAATTATACCCATTATTACATACTTTTATATTATTGTTGTGCTTAAAAAAAATCACAAACTTTTTAACCAAATTAGTACGTTTATAATCCCTTTAATTTGATGACCTCTAACTTTTTTATTTTTCCGTATAAGCGGCGGTATGAGGGCTCATTTTTTGCGCCATGATCTGTACTTTTTTTATACCTCATTTGCATATAAAAAACTTTTAATACATTTTTTCTAATTTTTTTTTAATAAAATGTATTAAAAAAGTAGCAATTTGGGATTTTTTTTTTACGTTCACGCCGTTCACCGTACGGGATCATTAACATTTTATTTTAATAGTTCGGACATTTACGCATGCGGCGATATCAAATATGTCTATTAAATTAATTTTTTGCGCTTTTTGGGGGTAAAATAGGAAAAAAACGGACGTTTAACTTTTTTATTGGGGGAGGGGATTTTTCACTTTTTTTTTACTTTTACTTTTAAATTTTTTTACATTTTTTTTACACTTGAATAGTCCCCATAGGGGACTATTCATAGCAATACCATGATTGCTAAGACTGATTTGTTCTATGTATAGGACATAGAACAGATCAGTGTTATCGGTCATCTTCTGCTCTGGTCTTCTCGATCTCAGACCAGAGCAGAAGACGCTGCGGGCGATCCAATCATTCATTGAAATCGCGTACTGCCGCTGATGCCGGGATCTGTATTGATCCCGGCATCTGAGGGGTTAATGGCGAACGCCCGCGAGATCGCTGGCGTCGGCCATTGCCGGCGGGTCCCTGGCTGCGATCAGCAGCCTGGATCAGCCGCGCATGACACGGGCATCGCTTCGATGCCCGCGGTTATGCACAGGACGTAAATGTACGTCCTGGTGCGTTCAGTACCACCTCACCAGGACGTACATTTACGTCCTGCGTCCTTAAGGGGTTAAACATACAAATTTTAGTGCATGTAGTTATAATTTTTTTAAAGTAGTGAAATAAAATAAAACCTATATAAATTAGCTATCCTTGTGACCGTATGGACCTATAGAATAAAGATAAGGTGTCATTTTTACCAAAAAGTGCATAGAAACGGAAGCCCCCAAAAGTTGCAAAATGGCATGTTTTCAAATGTATTAATTTTTTTTTGCAATTATGCCCCACAAATATTTTTTTTCTGGTTTTGCTGTAGATTTTGTGGTGAAATGATTGATGTGATTACAATGTAAAATTTGTGGCGCAAAAAAAAAAAGCCCTCATATGAGTCTGTAGGTGGAAAATTGAAAACGTTATGATTTTTAGAATGTGAGGAGAAAAAAATGAAATTGCAAACATGAAAAAATGGCCGGTCCTTAAGGGGTTAAAGAGTATCTGTCATTTGGAAAAACTTTTGACATGTTCTAGCGTCATGTCCTCCACCAGTCGGGAGAACAGTCTGGGAGAAGTGTGCACCACCACACACTCCTCTCCCTGCTCTGTGTCATGCTCATAGATTGAAATGATGAATTTGTCTCGATCACATGACAGGGAGCTGGGAAAGAACGCGTCAAGCATGAACTTCTTCCAGAGTGAACTTCTTCCAGCTCATTCTCCTGATCGGTGGAAGTCTGAACACTCAGACCCCCACTGATATTATAAACACAATAGTTCCAGGTAGACAAGGATTAACTTTGATATTATCCATATCCATGTATCATATAGGGGTAGATTTATCAAAACCTGTGCACAGGCAAAGTTGCCCAGTTGCCCATAGCAACCAATCAGCTTACTTCTTACATTCTTAACAAGGCATATGAAAAATGAAAGGTGAAAGCTGATTGGTTGCTATGGGCAACTGGGCAACTTTGCCTCTGCACAAGTTTTGATAAATCTCCCCCAATGTCCTGTCCTCTAAGACCCTATTGTAAAGTGCATACAGCTCCATAATAACATGTATGCTTAAAGAAAAAAGAAGCTACACCATTTGTTCATTTGAAAAATTAAAAACCAATACTTTATTAATATTTTTTATCTAAAAATATATCACACAATTGTGGTCTTTGAAATATGCAACAGTCCATTACATGCGCGATGCATGAAGGGGAAAAGGGATATCAGTCTACAACATCCATCTTAATTATCTATCAGATATTCAAAAGTAAATGCAGGGCACATAGGCAATGATCCTCCATACAATAGTGTATGTTAGTATATATTGAGGGCTGAGAACTAGTCACTCACTGTGGAGACCCATACCCTGTACCTATACTACACCATTGTTACAATATATAAACATAGATAGAGTTCTGCTTACCCATTCTCATGTAGTCAACTGCAACCTCTCTCCCGACCTCACGACCCCACTGATGCAAACTTTTGGATTTTCATGTAGCTGTGTCAACAAAAGAAGTGTGGAAAAAAAACTTTGTTATTTTAGTGTTCTCTCTGTTGTTATTAAACCCCTTAGAGTCCCCTCCAAGTTGTTTGGATATTTCTCACTCTCTACCTTTCAGGAGTTGGGATCATAGCAGGACTGCTTGCCAGTAGTATACATGTTCTGCCCATCAGGTATGAGAAGCATTTACAATTTGCTTTCTGCCTGTCACTTTATCTGAGAGTTCATTAGTGTGCTTATAGCACCATCTAGTGGTGTTAAGTTGTATTTCACCTTGTTTTTCGTAATGTAAGAATCCTGCCTTGTGGGTGGTGCTATGCATTGTGGGTTGTTGCAAGGCATTCTGGGAAGAATAAGGGGCAGGCCTTAGTCTCCTGGACACAAGACCAGAGCTGCTCTACATCTCTCCCTTCTAAAACCCTACTATCTGTGTAACAGCATACCTGGGGAGTCACCTCTGATACTAGGGCATTATAGTATCCAGAGCTGTGCAGTTATATGTATGACTACTCAGGGAGGTAACTGTGTAGATGTTAGACTGTTAGTTAGCCATGCAATCCTATGTATAGGCAGCTATTTTGCCATGTGCTTCACTGTTATATAATGTATGACACATGCAGTTGTTATACATGTACTTATACATACAGTTTGTATTCTTACACTTTTACCACTTATTACAACCTGTTGACCAATAAACCTGTTGAACTACAAAGAACAGTACTCTCATTTGGAATCCAGGGATGGTTTATGCTGAATGTCAGACTACACACTGTGTGAACAGTAAAATAGATGCTAGTCACCAGATATAGTGGATCCGACTATACGGAGCCGCCATCAGCCACGCGGTCCTATGCAAATGATTGCAGCGGCTTCCACACAGTCACAAGAAGTGAGAGTGTACCCACCAGAAAGCGCAGCATGATCCGATCAACGCTAAAGTTCGTTCTCACCTCAAGTCATTAAGCAGCCGGCAACAGGAACACCATGTCCACTAGCCAGGCATCAACATGCAGGACAAGGTCACGAGCGAGCCGCTCTAGCAAGTCCTTCATAAAAGAAATGGCTGCTCTTGCCCGTGCAGAAGCTGAGGCTGCAAAAGTAAGGGTTTCCTTTGTGGCATACAAAGGAGATACAACTAAAGGGACAACTAAAGAAAGAGACAACATGCCTGCAAGCATCATTGGAAAAGCTTGCAGCAGAGAGAGAAGCTGCAGCCACAATAGCCAAAGCAGAGTTCCTAGAAGCCATGAATTTTCAGAATCTGAGAAGCACAGCCAAGTACTCGGACCAGACTTAGATCAACAAGCTCCAACACAGAGACAGATGACAGCTATGATCCAGAATATTAGCCAGCTTATACAGAGTGCCAAAGATCCTACTTTGAACCACAGTACCTTGAGAAGGTAGGTGTGCGACAAAGCGATACTGACCACAACTTCTGCTCTACAGGACAAAAGCTACAACCTTCTCTTCGACTTAAAGGGACACCCTTCGCATCAGAACGGTATTATACAGACTTCCCTAAGCCAGAAACTCTTTAAAAGGGTATTCCGGGCAAAAACATTTTATCCCCTATCCAAAGCTTAGGGGATAAGATGTCTGATCGTGGGGGACCAGCCGCTGGGACCTCCTGCAATCTCCCTGCAGCACCCGCATTCTATGCGGGAGCTGCTTCTCCAGTTTTGGAAACCTCTGGGTTTCCGCTACTGAGGACATGCCACGCCCCCTCCATTCATGTCTATGGGAGGGGGCGTGACGGCCATCACGCCCCCTCCCATAGACATGAATGGAGAGGGCGTGGTGTCACATCCCCAGTCCCAGAAACCCGGAGGTTTCCGAAACTGGAGACGCAGCTCTTGCATAGAATGTGGGTGCTGCAGGGAGATTGCTGGGGGTCCCAGAAGTGGGCCCCCTAGTGATCAGACATCTTATCCTCTATCCTTTAGATAAGGGATAAAATGTTTTTGCCCGGAATACCCCTTTAAAGGTATGGTGCTACACCACACACGCAGCATAACAACAGCACACTGGGTAGTATTAGCGCCAACCAAGCAGCCATGGACTTCGCTAAGTTCTTTGCTAAATAGGAACTGGTTACCAAGGGACTTATAAAGTTCATCGATTGCCCGAGAACTACCTGTCATGGCGAGCCTCCTTCCAGAACGCCATACGGGACTTAGATCTTTCCTGTAGTGAGGAGTTAGATCTCTTGGTAAAATGGCTTGGAGGCGAGTATGCTGAACACGCCAAAAGGATCAGAGACATTAAATAAACTATCCGGGCAAAGGCCTAAAGATGGTGTGGGAAAGACTTGATGAATGTTATGGGTCAAAAGAAGCTATAGAAAATGCTTTATATAAAAGAATTGATAATTTTCCTAGAATAGTGGGTAGGAGTTGCCAAAGGCTCGGGGAACTCAGTGACTTTTTAATAGAGGTACAGGTTGCTCAGGCAGGAGATCTCCCAGGGCTAGCATTTCCGGAGACACCACCAGAGGTGTTAATCCGATTGTCCAAAAACTCCCTTATAACCTACAGGAGAAATTGATCATGCATTGTTCTCATTATAAACAGGTTCATAATGTACAATTTCCCCCTTCATGGTGTTTGTAGACTTTGTTGCTTAACAGGCAAAGATCAGAAATGATCCCAGTTTTGACTTTACATTGTCATGTCCGACTACCCCAGGTGTCAAACCTCATAAAACACCAGTGGAAGCAAAACTAATGTTGCTTCCACAGGTTCTCCTTAGAGTTCATTCAAGTCTTTTCAAGAAGGGAACAAACCTGAAAATCTTACCAAACAATTCCCCTGCACAAGAAACCTCATCCTCTACTAAAATGCAGAGGACCGCAAAGAATTCCTCAAAAGAGAACAACATCTGTTTCAGGTGCGGCACTGCAACATTGCACTTCGCCAGGAACTGTAAGGTCAGTGCGACATGCACAGAATGCAGTAGCACAGAACACAACATGTCTTTATAACCTGGACCACACTCTCAGGTATCATCCCAAGCAAAGGAGCATGACAGAAAGCAGATAGACACTGACATAGACACCACAGTAGTCACTTCTCAGTGTACAGGAGGGAAGTCCTGCTAAAAAATCCGCCTTGTCAGAGTTTACCTGAGACGGTGGGGAGGAAGGCAACTGGGTGCAAGGTAGAGTCCATAGATGGTCAGACCTGCTTGTCCCTGCCAACCCTACTGGAGTGCAATCACATTCCTGGCAATCGGTCTGAGATACCTATACCTGAGGTAGCAGCACACCATCCCCACCTGAAGCGTATAGCTCACCTGATACAGGAGCTGAACCCAGAAGCCCCAATAGTCCTACTCCTTGGAAGAGACATACTATGAGTTCACAAGGCTAGAGGACAAATGGATCCCAAAACGTTCCATACGCCCAGGGTCATCATAGGAAATGTCTGTCTAGAAGAAGCACACAAGCTGACCTCAGTCTACAGTATTCTCACCAACACACTTGAAAATGGGCATCCCTCCCTCTTCCAGCCTTGTCAGAGTAGTTTCCTGATAAAAGATTTACCACACAGCGCTTCTGTGCCTTGTCCTACGTGGATCCCTCCTGTGAAGATCACAACTGCGATGGTGAGCAGGATCACTTAGGGTGCACAGTCTTCCACAAGAGAAGATAACAGGGTTGCAATGTCCATAGAAGACAGGCTGTTCTTGGATATCATGGATCAAGAAATAGTCAAAGACAAGTCAAAAAGCTGGGTCGCACCTTTACCGTTTAGACCTCAGAGACGACACTTACCTAACAACAAAGAACTTATCTACAATCGATTTATCTCCCTCAGACACAAACTTCAGAGGAACCCAGAGACGAAAGAACATTTCTTTACCTTCATGGAAAGAATATTCCAGAACAACCAAGCAGAGATGGCACCCACGCTCCAAGATTTAGAAGAGTGTTGGTACTTACCCATATTCAATGTGCATCATCGTAAAAAAACAGGACAGTTAAGAGTAGTATTCGACTCAAGCACCAAGTGCGAAGGTGTCTCGCTAAACAATGTCTTACTGTCTGGTCCAGACCTCAACAACAGACTTCTGGAGGTACATCTATGCTTCTTCAGAGATTCCGTAGCATTCATGGCCAACATACAACAGATGTTCCATTGCTTTCTTGTCAAGGAAGAACACGGAAACTACTTGAGGTTTTTCTGGTATCGCAACAAGGACCCCAATGGGGACATCGTAGAATACTGAATGAGAGTACACATTTTCGTAAACAGTTCTTCCCCTGCAGTTGCTATCTTCGGTCTCAGACATTCAGCCCGAGAGGATGCAGCAAAGTATGGGTCGGATATCAGGTCCTTTGCGAAAAAGGATTTCTACGTGGATGGCTGTTTGAAATTTACACCCTCGAACAAGACCGCATTCAGTCTCCTGAAAAGAGATCAAGAAATGCTTGCTCTATCTAATTTGAGGTTGCACAAAATCGCCTACATGTGGTGAGTTAATGGAGGCCTTTTCACCCCAAGACCACTCAAGTGGTCTAAAGGACTTTGATCTAAGCACAGACTCCCTTCCCATGCAGCAAAGTCTTGTTTTTTTCTGTGATTTAAAGGCAGACACATTCACCTTCCAAATCAGCACAGAAGAAAAACACTTCACACGCAGAGGAGTCTTGTCTACCGTAAACAGCTTACATGATCCTCTGGGATTCGTAGCGCCTATCACCATCCATGGTAAAATTATGTTAAGAGACTTCACTGCAGAAATGGCTGATTGGGATTATCGGCTTCCCATGGACAAAAAAGACCTGTGGACAGTTTGGAGAAAGTCTCTCTAAGCTTTGTCAAGATGCAAAGACTGTATATCTTGTGAGATGCTTCAGTCAAGGCGATTGCAGCCGTAGCATACCTAAAGACCATAGACATCAAAGAACAATGCCACGTGGGGTTTGTTATGAGCCGTACCAAACTGGCACCACTCCGTGAGCACACGATAAACAGACTGGAACTCGGCGCTGCTGTGCTTGGAGTGGAGTTGGCTGAACTTATAACTAGGGATGAGCAATTCGAATATGACAAATCCGAATTCATTATGTATTTCAGGAAAAATCAGCTGTGATTCTATCGTGCATATCATTCATTAAACCTCAATTAGTGTGGTCCTGGCTCCAGGGCATCTAAACTGGCAGATCCACATGAGGACATGGGGCAAGGAATACTGGGAAGGTGGGGAAAAGAGTAGGCGGGATGACCCCGAATCACATAATCACATGCACATGCAGCCTATAAGCAGCCAGTCACCCCTGTGATGTCACAGCCCTATATAATTGGCAGCCATATTGCAGCCACAGATAGTGCTGTGTGTTGCACAGAAAAGCTTTTTTTCCAGCAGCGATTCACCTCCTAGTCAAGTCACCATTCTGTTGCACAGAGAGCAGTGTGTTTTTCCCCGAAAAGCATTCTTACTGCAGCAATTCACCTCCGAGTCACTGTCTACAGCGTTCTATTACAGAGAGGGACAGAGAGCAGTTTGTTGCATATAACAGCAGCGATTCACCTCAAGCACAAATCCTGCCTACAAGCACTGATAGGGAAGGGAGTGAGAATGAGAGAGAAAGTGCAATTTTGGGTGTAGGACACAGCGACTGTGTGCTGCAGCACTGGTGTGTACTGCTCGTGTTGTGCACAAATACTTTTTTAAGCGTACTGTAGCGCATTTTTCTCCCCTCATAAGTGCATACTGCATACGTACATCAAAGTGATGTACTATTTTGTTCTTGTTAAAGTCTCAAGGGCCTAGATCCTGTGAAAGGCCAGGCAAAAGTACTCACCAGCTGGTCTTGTAGACAAATACTTTCTTAAGCACAGCGTATTGTACTCCTCTCATATAACTACTAAGTATGTCAGGCAGAGAAATGCCAAGATGTGCACAGAGGAATGGCAGAGGCCTAAATTCATCAGGCAGAAATCGCAGCAGACTAGGGGCTAGTGGCAGCAGGAGATACAGCGAGAGGCCAGAGTTCCCACATCAGCTAGTGGTCGTGTCTCGACCAGCAACCCATCTGCCATCATCGACTGGTTAACACGGTCATCCACTTCATCACAAGTAAGTGACATCTGATACCCTCAGTCAACAGTCGGTGGGTTTCTCAGACACAACCCTAAGTTGGCATGGCCCGCGAGCAGTCCCTGTCCTCCCATTGCCTCTGTCATATGCTGTTCCCTCTCCCACATAAATATCTTATGCTGTGGGTTCAGCAATACTATTTATGGAGGACAAACTAGAGGAGAGTCAGCAGCTACTGGCCAGCCAAGAAGTGGAGGAGACATCCGCCGCTTCCTCCACTAGGCAGGCAAGTAGTGATGAGGAGACGGGCGTGGGAAGTGATGGTGCGAGCATTCAGGCTCCTGAAGCAGACACTGTTGAGGAACCTGAGGAGGACATCAGTGACGTGCAGATACAACTCGATGATGATGATTAAGCCAAACACATTTGGGAGCCGGGTGCAGAAGGGGCTTCATCATCATCAGGAGAAGAGGGATGCAGGTTACCCATGAGGCAGAAACTGAGCCAGCAAGGTGGTAGCATGGTTGGCAGTCAGCATGGTGGTAGAAGTTGAAAGTCGGGAGCCAAACGTGCCCGGGGTAGACCATCTGCTTCGCAGCAGCCTACCTTCCCTGAAGGTAGTGAAACAGGGGTTCCTGGAGTAGATGGCAGTAGCAGTCAATCAGTGAGGCAGGTTGCTGGGAAAATCAGTTACCTGGCGGTGTCGCAGTTTTTCATCAAGCATTCGGAGGATGTTAACCTGGCCACATGCATGATGTGTCGGCAGAAGGTGAAGCGTGGCCAGGGTCCCAATGTTGGCACCACGGCCCTGCGTCAACATATAAAGCATCACCATAAAGCGGCCTAAGAGAACCATGGCTCCGATGTGGTGGTCCAGCCTATTGCATCACCCAGTGACACGCCGCTGCCTGTTTCAGCCAGCCAAGGTTCCACCACCTCAGCCGAAGGGAGCTGTGTGTCATACCCATCTTATGTCGCTCCAGATACTCCTGCTCCTCCTACTTCGAGTAAGTCATTCCGCCAGCAATCCATCAGCGAAGCTATGTCCAAGAGTCCCACTCATCCAACGGCGCAGAAGTTGAATGTGCTCCTGTCCAAGTTGCTGGTGCTGCAGTCCCTTCCTTTGTAAGTAGTGGACTCTCCAACTTTCAGAGAACTGATGGCTTGTGCCGAGCCGAGGTGGAGAGTGCCAAGCCGTAATTTCTTTGCGAAGAAGGCAGTACCAGCCCTGCACAATTTTGTGGAACAGAAGGTGGGCCAGTCCGTGAGCCTGTCGGTGTGTACCAAATACATGGCACCGCCGACGTGTGGAGCTGTAACTACTGTCAGGGACAATACATGTCATTTACAGCCCACTTTGTGAATGTGGTTCCTGCACAGCCACAACAATAGCAACTTGGGCAGGTCATGCCACTTCTGCCTCAACGCTGTCAGGCTGTTGGTCTTGTGACAGTGTGCGTTTCTGCCTCCTCATCCTCAGCCTCCACTGCACGGACAAGTCTCAGTGCCCCTCCAGCATACCATGTGTGCAGAGGACGGCGGTGTCACGCTGTTCGTCACATGGTTTGCCTTGGTGAATGGAGTCACACAGGGGAGGAACTGCTTAAAGTCATTCATCAATAAATGGAGTCATGGCTTACTCCACGAAAACTGGAAATGGGAACCATGGTGACCAACAATGGGAAGAACATCTGTGCTGCGACAAGGAAGCCTTAGACATGCGCCCTGCATGGCACATGTGTTCAATCTGGTTGTCAAGTGGTTCCTGAAGTGTTCCCCCCATCTGCAAGACATCCTAACAATGGGAAAGAAACTTTGCCTGTACTTCAGGGACTCGTACACCGCAAAACATACCCTCCTTGAGCTGCAGCGTCAGGGATAGGGGTACTCCCCTGTGTAACTTCAATGTCAACCAGTGGCAGCTCATATGTAACACTTGCCATTTGCTCAGGCCCTTTGAGGAAGCCAAATTATTAGTCAGGATTACGCCAGGATTATGGGATGAACAATTTCATTCTACTGCTTCATCTACTACAACACGTGTAGGAAACGATGGCTGGTCAGGGCACTGGAGACATGGAACCTACATCTCACGGCCACATGAGGCCTGTGGGGCTGAACTGGAGGGGGGACATTGTGGAGCACAGTTTAGGTTTCACGAGATGGGCAGTTTTTCTAGTCATCTGCAGGAGAGGAGGAGCTAGAGGGTTATGAGGAAGGTGAGTCACAGGACCTAGACACACCAAGAAAGTATGTAGTGGAAATGGAGGCAGGAAGTCCCTCTGAGTCCCTTGCACAAATTGCACGATGCATGCTCACTTGCTTGCGTAGTGACCGCAGAATTGTCTCCACCTCATTGGACCCTTGCTACAGGCACAAAATGGGGGCCTTTTTTACACCCACTGAGAGGGAGGACAAACTGACCTACTACAGAGACATCCTATGTAGTCAGTTGGCCGATGCCTATCTGCGCCATCATCCGTCCTCTCGCAGGTCTAACTCGGGGGGCCCTCTGCGCTCACCTTCCACTGTCATAGTGTCACGATGCCGGCTGGCAGGAGGTGGATCCTCTGTGCCAGAGAGGGATTGGCGTGGACCGTGCTAGTGGACCGGTTCTAAGTCACTACTGGTATTCACCAGAGCCCGCCGCAAAGCGGGATGGTCTTGCTGCGGCGGTAGTGACCAGGTCGTATCCACTAGCAACGGCTCAACCTCTCTGACTGCTGAAGATAGGCGCGGTACAAGGGAGTAGACAGAAGCAAGGTCGGACGTAGCAGAAGGTCGGGGCAGGCAGCAAGGATCGTAGTCAGGGGCAACGGCAGGAGGTCTGGAACACAGGCTAGGAACACACAAGGGAACGCTTTCACTGGCACAATGGCAACAAGATCCGGCGAGGGAGTGCAGGGGAAGTGAGGTATACATAGGGAGTGCACAGGTGAACACACTGATTAGAACCACTGCGCCAATCAGCGGCGCAGTGGCCCTTTAAATCGCAGAGACCCGGCGCGCGCGCGCCCTAGGGAGCGGGGCCGCGCGCGCCGGGACAGGACCGACGGAGAGCGAGTCAGGTACGGGAGCCGGGGTGCGCATCGCGAGCGGGCGCCACCCGCATCGCGAATCGCATCCCGGCTGGAGGCGGTATCGCAGCGCACCCGGTCAGTGGATCTGACCGGGGCGCTGCGGGAGCGAGAGTGTAGCGAGCGCTCCGGGGAGGAGCGGGAACCCGGAGCGCTCGGCGTAACAGTACCCCCCCCCTTGGGTCTCCCCCTCTTCTTGGAGCCTGAGAACCTGAGGACCAGATTTTTATCTAGGATATTGTCCTCAGGTTCCCAGGATCTCTCTTCAGGACCACAGCCCTCCCAGTCAACCAAAAAGAAGGTTTTTCCTCTGACCTTTTTGGAGGCCAGTATCTCCTTTACGGGAAAGATGTCAGAAGAACCGGAGACAGGAGTGGGAGAGATAAGTTTAGGAGAGAAACGGTTGATGATGAGTGGTTTAAGAAGAGAAACGTGAAAGGCATTAGGAATACGAAGAGAAGGAGGGAGAAGAGGTTTATAAGAGACAGGATTAATCTGGCACAAAATTTTGAAAGGACCAAGATAGCGTGGTCCCAATTTGTAGCTGGGAACACAGAAGCGGACATATTTAGCGGAGAGCCATACCTTGTCTCCGGGAGAAAAAATGGGGGGAGCTCTTCTTTTCTTATCAGCAAACTTCTTCATGCGTGATGAAGCCTGTAAGAGAGAATTTTGGGTCTCTTTCCATATGGTGGAAAGATCACGAGATATTTCATCCACAGCGGGTACACCAGAGGGCAAGGGAGTAGGGAGGGGGGGAAGAGGGTGACGGCCGTACACCACGAAAAATGGGGAATTGGAAGAAGATTCAGAAACTCTGAAGTTATACGAGAATTCGGCCCATGGTAGAAGATCTGCCCAGTCATCCTGGCGGGAGGAAACAAAATGCCGTAAATAATCACCCAGGACCTGGTTAATTCTTTCTACTTGCCCATTGGATTGAGGATGATAAGCAGAAGAAAAGTTTAATTTAATCTTGAGTTGTTTACAGAGAGCCCTCCAGAATTTTGACACGAATTGGACGCCTCTATCCGAGACGATCTGCGTGGGCAACCCGTGAAGACGAAAAATGTGTACAAAAAATTGTTTTGCCAACTGAGGCGCAGAAGGAAGACCAGGAAGAGGGATGAAATGTGCCATCTTGGAGAATCGATCAACGACCACCCAAACAACAGTGTTGCCACGGGATGAGGGTAAGTCTGTAATAAAGTCCATACCAATCAGAGACCAAGGCTGTTCGGGAACAGGCAGAGGATGAAGAAGACCAGCGGGCTTCTGGCGAGGAGTCTTATCCCGGGCACAGACAGTGCAGGCTCGCACAAAATCCACAACATCCGTCTCCAGAGTCGGCCACCAATAGAAACGAGAGATAAGTTGCACGGATTTCTTGATGCCCGCATGACCTGCGAGATGGGAGGAGTGACCCCATTTGAGGATTCCGAGGCGTTGGCGTGGGGAGACGAAGGTCTTCCCTGGAGGAGTTTGTCTGATGGAGGCTGGAGAAGTGGAGATCAGGCAGTCAGGAGGAATGATGTGTTGCGGAGAGAGCTCTACTTCCGAGGCATCCGAGGAACGAGAGAGAGCATCGGCCCTAATGTTCTTATCGGCAGGCCGAAAGTGAATTTCAAAATTAAATCGGGCAAAGAACAGAGACCACCTGGCCTGGCGAGGATTCAGCCGTTGGGCAGACTGGAGATAGGAGAGGTTCTTGTGATCGGTGTAAATAATAACTGGAAATCTTGATCCCTCCAGCAGATGCCTCCATTCCTCAAGTGCTAATTTAATGGCTAGTAGCTCTCGATCCCCGATGGAGTAGTTCCTCTCCGCCGGAGAAAAGGTCTTAGAAAAAAAACCACAAGTAACAGCATGCCCGGAAGAATTTTTTTGTAGAAGGACCGCTCCAGCTCCTACTGAGGAGGCATCAACCTCCAATAGGAAGGGTTTAGATGGGTCAGGTCTGGAGAGCACGGGAGCTGAAGAAAAGGCAGACTTGAGCTGTTTAAAGGCGTCTTCCGCTTGAGGAGGCCATGACTTAGGATTGGCATTCTTTTTGGTTAAAGCCACGATAGGAGCCACAATGGTGGAAAAATGTGGAATAAATTGTCTGTAATAATTGGCGAACCCCAAAAAACGTTGGATAGCACGGAGTCCGGAGGGGCGTGGCCAATCTAAGATGGCAGAGAGTTTGTCTGGATCCATTTGTAGTCCCTGGCCAGAGACCAAGTATTCTAGGAAAGGAAGAGATTGACATTCAAACAGACATTTCTCCATTTTGGCATAAAGTTGATTGTCACGAAGTCTCTGAAGAACCATGCGGACATGCTGGCGGTGTTCTTCTAGGTTGGCAGAAAAAATCAGGATATCGTCCAGATACACAACAACACAGGAATATAAGAGATCACGAAAAATTTCATTAACAAAGTCTTGGAAGACGGCAGGGGCGTTGCACAGGCCAAAGGGCATGACCAGATACTCAAAGTGTCCATCTCTAGTGTTAAATGCCGTTTTCCATTCATCCCCCTCTCTGATGCGGATGAGATTATAAGCACCTCTTAAGTCCAGTTTGGTAAAGATGTGGGCACCTTGGAGGCGATCAAAGAGTTCAGAGATGAGAGGTAGAGGGTAGCGGTTCTTTACCGTGATTTTATTAAGACCGCGGTAGTCAATGCAAGGACGTAGGGAGCCATCTTTTTTGGACACAAAGAAAAATCCGGCTCCAGCAGGAGAGGAGGATTTGCGGATAAAGCCCTTTTTTTAATATTCCTGGATGTACTCAGACATAGCAAGAGTCTCTGGGGCAGAGAGAGGATAAATTCTGCCCCGGGGTGGAGTAGTGCCCGGGAGGAGGTCAATAGGACAGTCATAAGGCCTGTGAGGAGGTAGAGTCTCAGCTTGTTTTTTGCAAAAAACATCCGCAAAGTCCATATAGGCCTTAGGGAGACCGGTTACAGGGGGAACCACAGGGTCACGGCAAGGAGTACTGGTAACCGGTTTAAGGCAGTTCTTGAAACAAGAGGGACCCCAACTCTTGATCTCCCCTGTGGACCAATCCAGGGTTGGGGAATGGTGTTGAAGCCAGGGTAGTCCAAGGAGAATTTCGGAAGTGCAATTGGAGAGGACCAAAAACTCAATTTTTTCGTGGTGAGGTCCGATGCACATTAGGAGGGGTTCCGTGCGGTAACGCACGGCACAGTCCAATTTTTCATTGTTAACGCAATTGATGTAGAGAGGTCTGGCGAGACTGGTCACTGGGATGTTGAACCTGTTGATGAGAGAGGCCAAAATAAAGTTTCCTGCAGATCCGGAGTCCAAGAAGGCCTTAGTGGAGAAGGAGAAGGTAGAGGCAGATATCCGCACAGGAGGACGTGGAGAAGCAGAGTTGACATCAAGAGTGGAGAAGGAGAAGGTAGAGGCAGATATCCGCACAGTAAGACGTGGAGAAGCAGAGTTGACATCAAGGACTGTTTCACCTTTGTGCGGAGTCAGCGTACGTCTTTCCAGGCAGGGAGGACGGATAGGACAATCCTTCAGGAAGTGTTCGGTACCGACACAGTACAGGCAGAGATTCTCCATGCGGCGTCGTGTCCTCTCTTGAGGTGTCAGGCGAGACCGGTCAACTTGCATAGCCTCCACGGCGGAAGGCACAGGAACGGATTGCAGAGGACCAGAGGAGAGAGGAGCCGGGGAGAAAAAACGCCTCGTGCGAACAAAGTCCATATCCTGGCGGAGCTCCTGACGCCTTTCGGAAAAACGCATGTCAATGCGAGTGGCTAGATGAATGAGTTCATGTAGGTTAGCAGGAATTTCTCGTGCGGCCAGAACATCTTTAATGTTGCTGGATAGGCCTTTTTTAAAGGTCGCGCAGAGGGCCTCATTATTCCAGGAAAGTTCTGAAGCAAGAGTACGGAATTGCACGGCGTACTCGCCAACGGAAGAATTACCCTGGACCAGGTTCAGCAGGGCAGTCTCAGCAGAAGAGGCTCGGGCAGGTTCCTCAAAGACACTTCGAATTTCCGAGAAGAAGGAGTGTACAGAGGCAGTGACGGGGTCATTGCGGTCCCAGAGCGGTGTGGCCCATGACAGAGCTTTTCCAGACAGAAGGCTGACTACGAAAGCCACCTTAGACCTTTCAGTAGGAAACTGGTCCGACATCATCTCCAAGTGCAGGGAACATTGCGAAAGAAAGCCACGGCAAAACTTAGAGTCCCCATCAAATTTATCCGGCAAGGATAGTCGTAGGCCTGAGGCGGCCACTCGCTGCGGAGGAGGTGCAGGAGCTGGCGGAGGAGATGATTGCTGAAGCTGTGGTAGTAGCTGCTGTAGCATCACGGTCAGTTGAGACAGCTGGTGGCCTTGTTGCGCTATCTGTTGTGACTGCTGGGCGACCACCGTGGTGAGGTCGGCGACAACTGGCAGAGGAACTTCAGCGGGATCCATGGCCGGATCTACTGTCACGATGCCGGCTGGCAGGAGGTGGATCCTCTGTGCCAGAGAGGGATTGGCGTGGACCGTGCTAGTGGACCGGTTCTAAGTCACTACTGGTATTCACCAGAGCCCGCCGCAAAGCGGGATGGTCTTGCTGCGGCGGTAGTGACCAGGTCGTATCCACTAGCAACGGCTCAACCTCTCTGACTGCTGAAGATAGGCGCGGTACAAGGGAGTAGACAGAAGCAAGGTCGGACGTAGCAGAAGGTCGGGGCAGGCAGCAAGGATCGTAGTCAGGGGCAACGGCAGGAGGTCTGGAACACAGGCTAGGAACACACAAGGGAACGCTTTCACTGGCACAATGGCAACAAGATCCGGCGAGGGAGTGCAGGGGAAGTGAGGTATACATAGGGAGTGCACAGGTGAACACACTGATTAGAACCACTGCGCCAATCAGCGGCGCAGTGGCCCTTTAAATCGCAGAGACCCGGCGCGCGCGTGCCCTAGGGAGCGGGGCCGCGCGCGCCGGGACAGGACCGACGGAGAGCGAGTCAGGTACGGGAGCCGGGGTGCGCATCGCGAGCGGGCGCCACCCGCATCGCGAATCGCATCCCGGCTGGAGGCGGTATCGCAGCGCACCCGGTCAGTGGATCTGACCGGGGCGCTGCGGGAGCGAGAGTGTAGCGAGCGCTCCGGGGAGGAGCGGGAACCCGGAGCGCTCGGCGTAACACATAGCTGCTGGGGAGGGGTGGGGTGGCAGGAGCAGTACCAGCTCCATCAGCAGCAGCCTGAGTCTGCAGTCGCTGATGAGTAGCTTTCTTCACCTGCATAGTGAAGCAACTCATCAGCAGTAGGTAGACCTGGAGCAGGACATGAACCAGAAGGAGATCGCATACCTTGACATGACCATGTGTAGCAAAAGAAGAAAATATATATTCGCACTCACCACTAGGATTGGCTATAGGCACTCCTAGGTAGAGTTATCAATGGGACTGAGACTGACTGATAGCCGATCCCGGTGGTGAGTGCGGATATATCTTTTCTTCTTTTGCTACACATTGTATTACAAGTCTATTTTCGTCTTTATCCTAGCACCGCCGCCTGACATATTTTAATCTATTCGGTCTCGCTTTGTTATACCCTTTCCGCTTACATCACTGACCATTGAGTCTCCATAGGCATTTGGTTCCTTCCTATCTTCTGCCTTGACATGACCATGCCAACACACCTTGAAGATCCGCTGGACTTCTGAGCAGCCAAACTTGATTTGTGGCCGCAACTAGCAGAGTTTTCCCTGGAAAAGCTATACTGCCTGGACAGTAGTGTGCCATCAAAGCGAAGGGGGGGGGGGGGGGCATAGTAACCCAAAGGAGAACTCATCTGTCCATGAATAATGTGGAAAGACTGACCTTTGTGAAGATGAATCAGGCATGGATCAGCCAAGATTTCCAACCACCAATGCCTGATGCATCAGAGTAGATTGACCATGGTGCCCCACCAACACTTCACAAATATGGATAGTACAAAACATGTTTAAGGTGCTGCTCCCCAGTTTCAGACATTCCTCGCCATCAGACCACAAGTAAGTATTAAGGATATGCATTAGCTAAAACTTACGTTTTCTTAGGAACAAATATACGTACTGTCACGATGCCGGCTGGCAGGTAGTGGATCCTCTGTGCCAGAGAGGGATTGGCGTGGACCGTGCTAGTGGATCGGTTCTAAGTCACTACTGGTTTTCACCAGAGCCCGCCGCAAAGCGGGATGGTCTTGCTGCGGCGGTAGTGTCCAGGTCGTATCCACTAGCAACGGCTCAACCTCTCTGGCTGCTGAAGATAGGCGCGGTACAAGGGAGTAGACAGAAGCAAGGTCGGACGTAGCAGAAGGTCGGGGCAGGCAGCAAGGATCGTAGTCAGGGGCAACGGCAGGAGGTCTGGAACACAGGCTAGGAACACACAAGGAAACGCTTTCACTGGCACGATGGCAACAAGATCCGGCAAGGGAGTGCAGGGGAAGTGAGGTGATATAGGGAAGTGCACAGGTGAACATACTAATTGGAACCACTGCGCCAATCAGCGGCGCAGTGGCCCTTTAAATCGCAAAGACCCCGCGCGCGCGCGCCCTAGGGAGCGGGGCCGCGCGCGCCGGGACAGGACCGACGGAGAGCGAGTCAGGTACGTGAGCCGGGGTGCGCATCGCGAGCGGGCGCTACCCGCATCGCGAATCGCATCCCGGCTGGAGGCGGTATCGCAGCGCCCCGGGTCAGTGGATCTGACCGGAGCGCTGCAGTGAGGAGAGTGTAGCGAGCGCTCCGGGGAGGAGCGGGGACCCGGAGCGCTCGGCGTAACACGTACTTAATGTTTTTTAATCAAACAAAAGGAAAGGTGCATAAAACACTATGTGCCACATATACCACCAAGTATTGATGTGATGCAAAGACTGCTAAAAGGTGGAAGGGAACAACGTATGATCCATTTTATCCGGAGAGGGTAAAATGTTGCCCTGTAAGGCCCTATTCTTGCATTATTAATTCCCTTCTTTGCAAGTGTTACTCACCCTAAAAAGGGCAGCCCCACACAGGAACCTCTCTACTTCCCTCCCTGTATTTCCCACTACAAAAACTGGCATTTCCCAGGACTTTTGGGAAATGTGCAAATAGAGAGTTTCTTGTGTGTGGCTGCCTTTTTCCCTTGCCAAGAAGGGAATTACCGTATTTATCGGGGTATACCACACACCGGCCTATAACACGCACCCTCATTTTACCAAGGATATTTGGGTAAAAAAAAGTTTTTTACCCAAATATCCTTGGTAAAATGAGGGTGCGTGTGTGTGCATGCGTATACCCCGATACACCCCCAGGAAAGGCAGGGAAAGAGAGGCCGTCGCTGCCCGCTTCTCTCCCCCTGCCTTTCCTGGGGTCTAGAGCCCTGCTGCTGCGGCTTCTCTCCCGTTGGCTGTCTGCGCCGTTGCCCGTTCTCTCCCCTTGACTATCGGTGCTGGCACCCCATTGCCGGCGCCGATAGCCAGGAAGAGAGAAGCGGCGCCGGCAATGGGGCAGCGGTGCCGATAGCCAGGGGGAGAGAAGGGGCAGCGGCACCCAGCGCCGCTGCCTTGTTGCCTCCCCAATCCCCGGTTGTATAATTACCTGTTGCCAGGGTCGGGTCCGCACTGCTTCAGGCCTCCGGTGTGCGTCCCATGCATCGTTGCTATGCACTGCACGGCGTGGCGAAATGACGAGTGACGTCATTGCATCTCGCAGCGCATAGCAACGACGCAGGGGACGCACACCGAAGGCCTGAAGCAGCCCGGTCCTGACCACGGCAACAGGTAATTAGACAACCGGGGATGGGGGAGGCAACGGGGCAGCGGCGCCGGCAATGGGTGCCGCTGCCCCTTCTCTCCCCCTGTCTGTCGGCGCCGCTGCCCCATTGCCGGCGCTGCTTCTCTCCCCCTGGCTATCGGCGCCGGCAATGGGGCAGCGGCACCGATAGCTAGGGGGAGAGAATGGGCAGTGGCACCGATAGCCAGGGGGAGAGAACGGGCAGCGGTACCGATAGCCAGGGGGAGAGAAGGGCCGGCAGCAGGGCTCTAGACCCCAGGACAGGCAGGGGCAGAGAAGCCGGCAGCGACGGCAGGTCTCTGCACCTGCAAAGCCACTGCAGTTCATTGATTTAAAGCGCCCGCTTTAAATCATTGAACTGCAGCGGCTTATCGGCGTATAACACGCAGGTAGACTTTAGGCTAAAAATTTTAGCCTAAAAAGTGCGTGTTATACGCCGATAAATACGGTAATAGGGGAGAGAAGGACTTTACAATGGACAATACGTTGTTCCCTTCCACCTTTTCCAGGCAAGTGTTACTCGTCTTAAAAAGGGCAGGCTCACACATGAACCAATCCTTATTTCCACCTAAAATCCCTGGGAAATAGCAGTGTTTGTATGTGGAAATAGGGAGAGGTTTCTGTGTGGGGCTGGCCTATTTAGGGCGAGTAACACTTGCCAAGAAGGAAATTAATAATGCGAGAGTAGGGCCTTACAGGGAAAGTGTTTACCCCCACTGGTTACAATGGACCATACGTTGTTCCCTTCCACCTTTTAGTGGTCTTTGTATCACATCAATACTTGGTGGTGTAGGTGGCACATGGTGTTTTTTCTGCACACCTTTCCTTTGTTTGATTTGAAAAAAAAGTATTTATATACATTTTATCCTAAGCACATTATTAAAAGTTACGTTTTACTTATGCATATCCTGTATACCTACTTGTGCATACTAACACTTTTCCAAAAGAGACTGTTTTCTTCTGCCTACCTGACTTCCTCAGCAAAGGCCAAACAGTCTTCAAGGATAGTGCTTTGAAGAAGCTTGATCCTCTCATTGACCAAAACGGGTTGCGAAGAATAGGAGGGCGTCTTCAAGAAGCAAAAGTGGAATTCAGGGAGAAACATTCTGAAATAATTCCTGGACATCATCACCTCTCGACTTTGCTCTTGCAGCACCATCATGTTCAAGTGAAACATCAAGGCCGATTGCTTACCGAAGGGAATCTACGAGCTGATTGACTATGGATAGTTGGAGCTAAGAGGTGTGTGAGCAAGGGCATCCACAACTGTCGCAAACTTCGCGGCATGTTTCAGAATCTAAAGATGGCCAGTCTTCCAACTGAGAGGCTCAGTACAGATCCTCCTTTTACCAATGGTCAGTGGTTACACAGCACACTAGAGGTATTAACGGCAGCGCAAAATGCTGGGCAGTCATGTTTATGTGTATGACAAGCAAAGCTGTCCATATAGAAGTGGTTGAATCAATGGACACTTCAAGTCTCAAAAATGCACTTTTTATTGCTATCAGAGGGTCCATGAAGTATATTCGTTTAGACAGAGGCACGAATTTCATTGGGGCAGTGAAGGAACTTCAAATTCCTTCCAACTTGGACACTACCAATGTGGAAAGATACTTAAATGAGCCAGGGTGCACCTGGACCTTTAATGCACCACATTTTTCTCACATGGGCGGCGTCTGGGAAAGGATAATAGGGATGGCAAGTAAAATCTTGGAATCTATCTTCTTGCAGGTGGGGAGTACAAGACTTGACCACCTTCTTGGCAGAAGTTTCAGCTATCATGAATGCAAGACCGTTGACTACCCTTTCCAGTGACTCTGAAAATTTGACCATCCTTACTTCTGCCATGTTACATATGCAGAAGACCAGCACTCCGTGTACTCCTCTTGGAGATTTCAACGACAAAGACCTCTACAGACCACAATGGAGGCAGGTGCAAAGTATTTTTTAATGCCTTCTGGGACAGGTGGAGGAAACAGTATATCTATACCCTACAATTAAGAAGGAAGTGGCAAACTAACAAGCCAAACATCAGACCTGGGGATGTGGTGCTCATGAAAGACAACCAGTTGCATCGGAATGAGTGACCATTGGGCCTCATCACCAACACATTCCCAAGCAAAGATGGAAACGTACTCAAAGCAGAAGTCAAAGTGTGGAAGCTTGGCGAGTGCAAGTTATTCCTCAGACCAGTGGCAGAACTTGTTTTGTTGTTTTCACCTGATCCACCTAGTAGTGGTGTCAGTTGACGCCAGGCGGGGAGTGTTCTGCCTAGAGGTTTGAGAAGCATTTACAATTTGCTTTCTGCCTGTCACCATATCTGAGAGTTCATTAGTGTGGTTATAGCACCATCTAGTGATATTAAGTTGTATTACACTTTTTTTTCTTGATTTAAGAATTCTGCCTTGTGAGTGGTGCTATGCGTTGTGGGAAGTTGCAAGGCATTCTGGGAAGAAGAAGGGGCAGTCCTTAGTCTCCTGGACACAAGACCAGAGCTTCTCTACATGTCTCCCTTCTAAAACTCCACCATCTGTGTAACAGCACATCTGGTGAGTCACTTACCTCTGTTACTAGAGCATTATAGTATCCAGAGCTGTACAGTTATTTGTGTTACTACTCAGGGAGTTAACTGTGTAGATGTTAGACTGTTAGCTAGCCATGCAATTCTATGTAAAGGTAGCCATTTTGCCATGTGCTTCACTGTTATGTAATGTATGATACATGCAGTTTTTATACTTATACATGTAGTGATACATATTGTTTGTATTCTTATAGTTTTTCCACTTATTACAACCTGTTGACCAATAAACCTGTTGAACTACAAAGAATTTGGAAGACAGGGATGGTTTATGCTGAATGTCAGACAACACACTGTGTGAACGTGTAGGAAGACAGAACAATACACATAGTTACTCCTTTACTTCTCTAGCCAATCATGGGACAGCACAACACATCATATACTCCTCTTTGCTATGTCATGACATAGTGCTGATGAAATTTCACTGAACAAATTTGCACTGTGTTGGATCACAGCAAAGAAAGGGTTGTCCTAAGCACTTAGCTGCTACTATTGCTGCTAGTGAGAAGCTAAAAGGAAGTGGGGGATCACACTGCAGCATTGTGGAGATGCAGCAATGGGTACTACTATTTACACAAGGGGCAGCTGCTCTGAGCTTTATGAATATTCAGAAATGGGAAGGAAGCCTTGATTTACCTTCCACGAACTGTAAGGATTATTTTTTTATCAGGTTGACTGGCTTAGTTTGTAGGCACACAGCCAAGGCTTTTTTTTTTTCTCTACCTCTGTCCTGCACAGAGCACATGCTATGCCCCATCCTCAATTTCCTGTAATTTGTCCTGATCTAATTGTTACTAGAGACAGATTTCTCCAGACAACAGGTAGTGAACAGCAGATTGTAGATAATGGAAAAACCTAATTGCCAAGACTTTAGAGCTGTTATTCTGGGGTAAGGAGCCATTTTTGATAAATGAAGTGATTTACAAATACTTTATGTTAGAAATCACATGGGCTATCAAATGGAGGGAAGTTGTTTAAAATGACAATGGCCATTTGAAAATTTAACCCCTTAAGGACCAGGGGTTTTTCCGTTTTTGCGCTTTCATTCTCTTTCAATTTTGCACCTAAAAATCCATTTGATGGCTTATTTTTTGCACCACCAATTCTACTTTGTAATGACATCAGTCATTTTACCCAACAATCTACGCCGAAATGGAAAAAAATTTCTTGTGCGACAAAATTGAAGAAAAAACTGCATTTTGTAACTTTTGGGGGCTTACGTTTCTACGCAGTAAATTTTTTGGTAAAAATTACATCTTCTCTTCATTCTGTAGGTCCATACGATTAAAATGACAATAATAATTATCAGCTGCTGTAGTTGAGTTGTTCTTTTCTATCTGACAACAGTGCTCTCTGCTGACATCTCTGCTTGTCTCAGGAACTGCACAGAGTAGAAGAGGTTTGCTATGTGGATTTGCTTCTACTCTGGACAGTTCCCGAATCAGGTGTCATCAGAGATCATTTAGACAGAAAAGAACAACTCAACCTCAGCAGCTCATAAGTACAGAAAGGATTAAGATTTTTTTTATGAAAGTAATTTACCAATCTGTTTAACTTTCTGGAACCAGTTGATTTATATATATATATATATATATATATATATATATATATATATATATATATTTTTTTTTTTTTTTTTTTTTTTTCCTGGATGACCCCTTTAAGTTAGGAGTTAAAAATTTCAACAGCAGCTTTACTGGTAAATCTTTCTGCATTGTATTTTATGAGTTTACAAACATACAAAATAGTAGCATATTAAAACACAAACATTGACACAAAAAAAAAATTATATATATATATATATATATATATATATATATATATATTTATAAAGTGTGGTTATAAATAAAGAAAAATACTCTTTTAACATTGTGCTTCTCTTATTCATACTCCAACATCAGAAATGAAGGCTGAAAACATATATTTATCAGTAAATTACACAGAAGCCTCAACTACTAAATATAGCATTACATTTTCCAGTATTTAATGTTTCCACCCTTTTATCTGTAGAACAGTTTCCATTAATTTTTGGAGACTTGCTTTTAGTTTTTATAATATGAGTAAGAATATGCATTGTGTGCATATAAAGGTCTCCTCAAATGCCTTAAGAAAAACAGCATGTAGGACTTCATCTGCAGTTCAAGAATAAATAGAAATCTTGTATACCAGATGTCTTAATCTGACATTATAATAATACCACAAAGTTAATTTAGAAAATAAAAGATTGGTAAGCCTGTTTTCTGTCTATTGCTGCTGTTGTAAATAAAAAGGTTACTACAGGGATGCACAAAGTCCATATGTGCAGGAGGAACATTTTGAAGAGAAAATTGTAAAGTCTTGTAGATTCTACCCCCTTGGTTTACTGACAACATGGGTCCACAATGTCATTAAAAAGGCACTCCCAGAAAAATGCTATTCTGAGGCCTGTTAGCCACTTGTAACATGTTTACCTGCTCTAGGTTCCATTCCCCTTTTGCCCGGCCAGCCAATGAAGAGGTGTAGGCACTGGGCTAATCAGCTGAGGCACCGGTGGTGGCACCTTCCAGAGGTGAGCTATTTAAAATCCTCGCTTTCTCTCAGTCCCTGTCTTTGTTAGATGATTTTTCCCTGCACTCGCATCTCTAATGTATACTGGTGACCTAATTTGTTATATCTGACACATTGCCTTTGACCTGACTATGCCTTTGCCTGATGTTCTGTATTTTGCTGCCTTGTTAGTTCCTGACTCTTGGCCTGACCCTGGTTAACCTTTTTGCCCAGCTGTTGCTGGCTAGGACTGACTGACTATTCTTGATGCCCCTGCAATTTGTCTAGTGAAGGGGCTGTCTCTCAGTTGTTGCCAATGTGTAGGGTGGATTTTCCAAGTAAATTGGGACAGTGGTTTGGGCTAGCGTCATGGCTGCACTGCTCCCTACTTTGGACGTGACACCATGGTGTACAATGTAAAATAGTTACATTTTTTTACTGTTCTGACCTTGATCATGTGACTAGTACTCCTACGTCTGAAATTTGCATTGCATTATTTGTGTGCTCTCTCTATTCACTTAAATGAGTGTGATTTGTTCTCCTTGGACTGAATTAAGAAAGTGAATTCAGCATCACACAGCGAGTCTGTTTGCTGATCACGTGATCCAGGTTTTTGTGCCGCCAGTTGTACTTTGTAATTACTTCACTCCTTTTAACACAACATCTACAATGAAATAAAAAAAAACATATATTTGTGGGATGTAATAAACGCCGTCTGCAGTGTACTTTCGGTAAAAATAACACAATAGGAGAGATTTCTCAAAACTTGTGCAGAGGGAAATTGACCAATTGCCATAGCAACCAATCAGATCGTTTCTTTTACTTTTAAGAGGCCTTTTTTAAATTAAAAAAGCAATCTGATTGGTTGCTATGGGCAACTGGTCAACTTTTCCTCGGCATAGGTTTTGATAAATTTCCCCCAATTTAAATAAGTTTTGTTTTATTTTAGTTTTTTTCTTTTATTCTAACTATATGTACACAAAATTAGTATGCATAAAATTGTTCTCAGAATCCTACGTGATCTGTAGTTTTATTGGTACCATTTTTGTTTTGATGGGAGTTTTTGAACACTTTTTACACATTTTTTTTTTCTGGTGTATGAAGTGACCATAAATCAGTAATTCTTAACATTATATTTAAATAGTTTGGACATTTATGCACGCAAGACTGTTTATTTATGTTTACATTATTGTATTAGAAAAATGGGAAAATGGGGTTCATTCAAACTTTTTTTTAGAGAAGGGGATAATTCACATTTATTAAAATGTTTTACACATTTTATTCACTATTTGTTTAGTCACCATAGAGGGCTATTGCATGCAATCTATCCATTATCAGTGTTATCAGCGCTCCATTACTACAGGCTGCAGAGGCTGCCTTCAGGATTGGAGCACCGATTAAATGGGATGGAATCCTGTGATTTTGCCTCAGTGATCCCAATGCACTCTCTGAGCTAGCCGGCAACGTTATTTTTTGCACTTTTACACACAATGATCAACCTTTTATTGTAGCGTTTAAAGGGTTCTTGTCAAACATCAACCTGATTGGTGATGTCTGGCTATAGCCATAGATCCCGGGTATAAAACGTGCTTAGCTCCTGACTGGGTGTCGGCACAGATGTAAATTTGCCTCTAGGGGTGTTTTTTGGCGCCATCTACAACAATAAGGGGAAGTATGGCACTGGCAAATATGTGTCAAAAAAACACAACTGTGATAGATAGAAACAGTTCAAGGAACATTTTCCTGAAACACATTTCTTTTTAAGAGTTTCACCAGGATTTTTGTAAGAAGCTACTGTGGAGGCTTTCTATCACATCATTAGTACTTCTTATGTATGTACCCTAACAATGTCAGTCACACCCTGGAAACCTCTCTTTTATAGAGAATGCAGCTGTTACCAAAAGACAGTCGGAAATCAAGAGCAGAGAATTTCAATACTGATATGTTTAGTATATTATATGCGGTGGGGGAGGCTTTTTTCTAATTTTATAAAATATGTGTATAGCTGGCTTTTTTGACTGCTCGTAATAGATGTTTGGGCTGGAAATTAAATAATTGAATCCATGCTCTTTGAGTTTTTCACATTACTACACTTTACATTACATTTCGATATGAAATAAAAAAAGAAAAGGCTATTTAAATGTAGGTACTCGAAGCATGGTACAAAATGTTCTGCACACATCCAATCTCCCATCTCCCCTAGTCCTACTCATCTGTCTTTTCTCTGGTGCCTTGTGTGTCATTTCCTCCCGATATCTTGCCTGTCTCTTCTCTTGTCTGGCTGCACACTGCTTTCCTCTGTCAGGCCAGATATTAATGATGCATAAAATTAGCCTGATTAAAACATAGAAATGCACTTGCGGTTGGAGAAATTGCTAACTTAGACTCCAGATCATTTCTCACCTAACGTATATGCACACTTATTCATTCATATAGTCATGCTCAAGCAAGTCACTGGAACATTTATTTCTAAGACTCCCTTCCAATGCTGGATTACACATGTTTACACATTTGGCCTTTTGTCGCTTTACGGAAGAGCACATACAGCGCATAATAAAAGCCATGCTATACATGCAGCCCCAGATTTTGCTCACTGACTTGTCAATAAAACAGGAATAATGTTTGTATGTGTTAGTTTTAAATCTGGTTGGTAAGCAAAGAAGTTATAATACTGTAATACAGCAGTGAATTTACAAAGTAATTACATTTCCATGTTTACAAATGTTAACAGTGTATCTTATGTTTAACATGTTTGTTTACTTTACTCAAATTATCCAATGTATTATTTTTTTGTGTTACAATATGTCTCTAAAGATATCAATAGATGTTACTGCTTATGGGAAGTTAAGACATTCAAAAGTTTATTTATTTTTTTTGCTTAGCTTGTGTACACAGCTCAAGCTTATCAATGTGTCTCCATGATAACATATTACACGCAAACCCTATGTGGTCTAATCCTGCAGTTACACACCCCATCCAACCCTTACTATTAAATGTAGATAAGCGAGAAGTAGGAGTACATATGGAAAGGAGTACGACAGCAGAATGAGATAACAAAGGATTTTGTTGTAGTATGTGACCATGGAGACAGATAGATCTGCACAGTAGCTCTGTGCACAAAAGTAGGACAGTTGATTCTATATTTTAGATGCATTGGAGAAATAAAAAAATATGTTAATGCGCCCTTCAAATGTTTTTCTATTCGCCTTTTATTGTCCGGGTCAATCTAACTAAAATTCTAAACAGAAAGTACCCCATAAAAAACAGTATTGACTTCATTTGAGGATAGCAATAAAAATTGGGTACAGAGATTTGGAGACAACAATTCTTTATTGGGATTTACACACCAAACAGCTAAAACATTTAAACCAAGTGGAGTGGAAAATATTATCTTTTGACAAGGGCACCGGTCAGGGGGGAGGATATGGGGGTAGGCAATAAGGGAATAGTTAGTTCTCAAAGTTGATGTGTTGGAAGCAAGAAATATAAGTGTGTAATATGATATATAATATAATGTGTAAGGATCTTAACATCTCTGACAAGGACTACATTGTGATGGTTAAATGACTGGGTCAGAGCATAAAGGCAGCAGGTCTTAAAGGGTGTTCCTGATATGCAGTGCATAGTATCTACTAAATGTTCTCTAAGGAAGGACAACTGGTAAACTGGTGATGGTTCATGGGCATACAAAATTACCCATGTCTCGGGTTTCCCAGGTTTCAGTGCGACCAAGACATGACATCACTAGTCAGGTGTGCAAAAGAAGCCTGTCCTGCTTTAATGGGTGGAGTGGCCGCTGGGTGGGAGAGAGATCATTTTGCAACAGATGTAGGCACCCTGGTTAGAAAACAATGGTCTTTTAAAAGGAATGCAGCTCATTTGTGTTCCAATGGGTGAGGTGACAGATGTGTCAGAGGGAGGAAGGTGATCTCACACATACAAACAAGGAACTATGGGATTTGTAGTTTAAGAGACCGAACTCCAATAGGAAATACCCAGTTCACAAAAAAATTGCCAGTGTTATGGTAATCTCACAACATAGCCATTTAGCACCAAAACAAGCGCAGATCCTTCCTAAGCATGTTGATTACCATCAGGCACTCAAACAGGTACTAAACTAAATCAGGTACTAAAACCTCTTTAAAGGGGTACTCCGGTGGAAAACATTTATTTTTTTAACCTGTTCAGGACCCAGGGCGTAATTTTACGCCCCGGCGCCCTGGTACTTAAGGACCCAGGGCGTAAACTTATGCCCTGGCGGTTTCCGGTCCCTACCTGTCGGGTAGAGATCGAAAGCGGATGCCTGCTGAAATGCTTCAGCAGACATCCAGGGCAAACGCCGAGGGGGCCATGTAGGCCCCCCATGTCGGCGATCGCCGCAAATCGCAAGGGAAATCGCCCTTGCGATCTGCGGCAATACCGGGCTGATCGGGTCTCTGGGACCCGACCGCCCGGTAATTTTGCATGATCCCGGCTGTCACAGACAGCCAGGACCATGCTGAAGTATAGGAGCGAGGTGGCAAGCCAGCCACCTTCTCCTATCCCCTGCGATCCGTTGGTTAGTTAACCTACCAATTGCAGGGGGGGGGGCGGTAAGTTCCTCCCGTCCTGCCTGGCCCCTGAAAGTCCGGAGAGAACGGGAGGAAGACTGGAGAACGCGGCGGGGGACGGGGGAGTGCTGGGGCCCGGCCCCGGTACATACCTCGTCCCTGAAGACCCGGATCCCGGCAATGAAGATGGTGGCGGCGACAGGTGAGTTCCTCTTCAGCCGTGGTCGGGCCCTTTACAGCAATGCACGTCACCGTAAAGCAACATGCATTGCTGTAATGGAACCCTGTATACTACAACTCCCAGCATGCCCAGACAGCCCTTGGCATCTGGGCATGCTGGGACTTGCAGTTTTGCAACATCTGGAGGTCCACAGTTTGGAGGCCACTGTGCCCTTCCAGATGTTGCAAAACTACACATCCTCAGCATGCCCTTATTGTCCAGGCATGCTGGGAGTTGTAGTTCTGTAACATCTGGCCCTTCAGATGTTGCAGAACTACAACTCCCAGCATGCCTGGACCTTTTTGGCATACTGGGAGTTGTAGTTTTGCAACATCTGGAAGGGCACTGATTGGGAACCACTGTATTAGTGGTCTGCAAACTGTAGTCCTCCAGATGTTGCAAAACTACAACTCCAAGCATGCTGGGAGTTGTAGTTCGGCAACATCTGGCTCTAAATATGTTGCCGAACTACTACTTCCAGCATGCCTGAGAATGTTTGGGAGTAGTGGTTTTGCAACAACTGGAGGCACACTGGTTGAGAAACATTGTCTGTTTCCTTACTCAGTGTTTCCCAACCCGTGTGCCTCCAGCTGTTGCAAAACTATAACTACCAGCATGCACTGATAGACTGTACATGCTGGGAGTTGTAGTTTTGCAACAGCTGGAGACCCCCCCCCCCCCCCCCTGTGAATGTACAGGGTACATTCACATGGGCAGGGAGCTTACAGTGAGTATCAGGCTGCAAGTTTGCGATGCAGCAAATTTTGCGCGGCAGCTCAAACTCGCAGCGGGAAACTCGCTGTAATCCCCCGCCCGTGTGACTGTACCCTAAAAACACTACACTACACTAACACAAAATAAAATAAAAAGTAAAAAACACTACATATACACATATCCCTACACAGCTCCCCTCCCATCCCCAATAAAAATGAAAAACGTCTGGTACACCACTGTTTCCAAAATGGAGCCTCCAGCTGTTGCAAAACAACTCCCAGTATTGCCTGACAGCCGTTGACTGTCCAAGCATGCTGGGAGTTTTGCAACAGCTGGAGGCACCCTGTTTGGGAATCACTGGCGTAGAATACCCCTATGTCCACCCCTATGCAAATCCCTAATTCAGGCCTCAAATGCGCATGGCGCTCTCACTTCGGAGCCCTGTCGTATTTCAAGGCAACAGTTTAGGGCCACATATGGGGTATCACCGTACTAAGGAGAAATTGCCTAACAAATTTTGGGGGGCTTTTTCTCCTTTCACCCCTTATGAAAAGGTGAAGTTGGGGTCTACACCAGCATGTTAGTGTAAAAAAATAATTTTTTTACACTAACAGGCTGGTGTTGCCCTATACTTTTCATTTTGACAAGAGCTAAAAGGTAAAAAAAAAAAAACAAAATTTGTAATGCAATTTCTCCCGACTACGGAGATACCCCATATGTGGGTGAAAAGTGCTCTGGGGGCGCACAACAAGGCCCAGAAGGGAGAGTGCACCATGTACATATGAGGTGATTTGCACAGGGGTGGGTGATTGTTACAGCGGTTTTGACAAACGCAAAAAAAAAATAAAAACACATGTGACCCCATTTCGGAAACTACACCCCTCACGGAATGTAATGAGGTGTGCAGTGAGAAATTACACCCCACTGGTGTCTGACAGAGCTTTGGAACAGTGGGCTGTGCAAATACAAAATTTTGTACAGCCCACTGTTTCAAAGATTGTAAAATGGTTGTAAATGCTCACTGTACCCCTTGTTACATTCCTCAAGGGGTCTAGTTTACAAAATGGTATGCCATGGGGGGTTATTTTGCTGTCCTGGCACCATAGGGGCTTCGTAAATGCGACATGCCCCCGAGCAAAATTTGCTCTCAAAAAGCCAAATATGACTCCTTCTCTTCTGAGCATTGTAGTTTGCCCGTAGTGCACTTCAGGTCAACTTATGGGGTACCTCCATACTCAGAAGAGATGGGGTTACAAATTTTGGGGGGTATTTTCTGCTATTAACCCCTGCAAAAGTGTGAAATTTGGGGGGAAACACACATTTTAGTGAAAAAATTATATATTTTTTTACATATGCAAAAGTCGTGAAACACCTGTGGGATATTAAGGCTCACTTTATTCCTTGTTACGTTCCTCAAGGGGTCTAGTTTCCAAAATGGTATGCCATGTGGGGTTTTTTGCTGTTCTGGCACCATAGGGGCTTCCTAAATGCAACATGCCCCCAAAAAACCATTTCAGAAAAACATACTCTCCAAAAGCCCCTTGTCGCTCCTTCGCTTCTGAGCCCTCTACTGCGCCCGACGAACACTTTACATAAACATATGAGGTATGTGCTTACTCAAGAGAAATTGGGCTACAAAAATAACAATCCATTTTCTCCTTTTACCCCTTGTAAAAATTCAAAAATTTGATCTACAAGAACATGCGAGTGTAAAAAATGAAGATTGTGAATTTTCTCCTTCACTTTGCTGCTATTCCTGTGAAACACCTAAAGGGTAAAAATGCTGATTGAATGTAATTTTGAATAATTTGGGGGGAGCAGTTTTTATAATGGGGTCATTTGTGGGGTATTTCTAAGACGAAGACCCTTCAAATCCACTGCAAACCTGAACTGGTCCCTGTAAAATTGTGATTTTGTAAATTTTGTGAAAAATTGGAAAATTGCTGCTGAACTTTGAAGCCCTCTGGTGTCTTCCAAAAGTAAAAACACGTCAATTTTATGATGCAAACATAAAGTAGAAATATTGTATATGTGAATAAAAAAAAAATATTTGGAATATCCATTTTCCTTACAAGCAGAGAGCTTCAAAGTTAGAAAAATGCAAATTTTTTACATTTTTCATCAAGTTTTGGGATTTTTCACCAAGAAAGGATGCAAGTTACCACAAAATTTTACCACTATGTTAAAGTAGAATATGTAACGAAAAAACTATCTCGGAATCAGAATGATAACTAAAAGCATTCCAGAGTTATTAATGTTTAAAGTGACAGTGGTCAGATGTGCAAAAAATGGCCAGGTCCTAAGATGTAAAATGGCTGGGTCCTTAAGGGGTTAAATCAACTGGTGCCAGAAAGTTAAACAGATTTGTAAATTACATATGTTAAAAAATCTTAACCCTTCCAGTACTTATTGGCTGCTGAATACTACAGAGGAAATGGTTTTCTTTTTGGAACACAGAGCTCTCTGCTGACACCTCTGTCCATTTTAGGAACTGTCCAGAGCAGCATATGTTTGCTATGGGGATTTTCTCCTACTCTGAACCGTTCTGAGATGTCAGCAGAGAGCACTGTGGTCATGATGTCAGCAGAGAGCTCTGTGTTTCAAAAAGAAAACCATTTCCTCTGTGTTTCAAAAAGAAAACAATTTCCTCTGTAGCATTCAGCAGCTAATAAGTACTGGAAGGATTAAGATTTCTTAATAGAAGTAATTTACAAATCTGTTTAACTTTCTGCCACCAGTTAATTAAAAAAAAAAGTTTTCCACGGGAGTACCCCTTTAACTTCTTAAGGACCCAGGACATATGGGTACGTCCTGGCTCCCGGTCCTACGATATAACGTGGGGTCACACGGTGACCCCGCATCATATCGCAACGGGCCCGGCATCATAGTGAAGCCGGGACCTGCCGCTAATAGCGCGCGGCATTGATCGCGGTGCCGCGCACTATTAACCCTTTAGCCGCGTGCTCAAAGCTGAGCTGCGCGGCTAAAAACGAAAGTAAAAGTGCCCAGTTAGCTCAGGGAGCTGTTCGGGATTGCCGCGGTATAATCGCGGCATCCCGAACCGCTGTAGCACAGGAGGAGGTCTTCTTACCTTCTCCTGCGCTGTCCGATCGCCGAATGAATGCTTCAAGCCTGAGATCCAGGCTTGAGCATTCAATCGCCGAAAACACTGATTGATCCATTCCTATGGAGATGCATCAATCAGTGTTAAAGATCAGTTAATGCAATGTTATAGCCCCCTATAGGAGCTATAATATTGCATAAGAAAAGTGTAAAAAAAAATCATTAACCCTTTTAATTATCCCTTCCACTAATAAAAGTTTGAATCACCCGGCATTTCCAAGAATAAAAAAAAACACAGTGTAAATAAAAATTAAAATAAACATATGTGGTATCGCCGCGTGCAGAAATGTCCGAATTATAAAAATATACCGCTTTTTAAAACTCACGTTCAATGGCGTACGTGCAAAAAAATTCCAATCTACAAAATAGCGCATTTTTGATCACTTTTTATACCACAAAAAAAGTTAATAAAAAATGATCAAAAAGTCTGATCAGAACAAAAATGGTACTGATAAAAACTTCAAATCACGGCGCCAGCCGCGGCATTACGTTGCGGCCGGCACACCTCCTCCATACATCTCTATGGGATGGGATATCTATAGAACTATACGCTACGACGCTACGCGCCTTAGCGCTCACTATGAGCGCTAATGGCTATGCCCCATTAGGGAGATCGTGGGGGGGGGGGGGGGTCCCAGCGGTCGGACCCCCCACGACCAAACACTTATCCCCTATCTTGTAGATAGGGGATAAGTGTATATTGCGCTGCAGTTGTCCTTTAAGGGGTTAAACCTTCTGGTCCTATCCCATAGAAGAGCTAGACAAGCACAAATTATTCAAAAGAAAATGTGACACTTGCTATGATAGAAAGGTGTTAAAACATACAATGCAATGATGTTTGTCTTGTATGAGGTTGCACAGCTGCAGTAAATGCCTGGTATAGGCTGCGAGCATCAAAACTAGAAAAATGTGCAATGCAAAAAAGAAGGCCTGGTGAAGTTTTTTCGTTTCATGTGGACTGGGCTGGGTGCTTGTCTATCAAATACCAATGAATAGGTAGCACAAGCATATACTGTGAGAAGAAGGAAAGCTGGCAGAAGCAGTATGATGCTGGGGGCTTGAGAAACCCTAGTTTCTTTGGCAAACCTCTTAATGGAACTAGTACTCCCTAATGGTAGTGGCCTACAGTAGGTGTAAGTGAGGCATTTTTTTTTACACCTTTTTTTTTTGTGTGTGCTGGTAATGTGTAGTAGCACCAAATGTATTAAATGGTCACAGAGCATTTGATATATTTTGTGCACATTTTCTGAAGTTTCTCTTTTCGCATACACCAAAAAGCTAAGCTAAATCTGGGCTGGTGTAGTTTTAGAGACTTTTCCGTGGCTGTGCGCCTTCTTTGCGCCTTCTTTGTGACTTTTCACAAAAAGGTGCAGTTCATAAAACCCTTCCATATCATGTCTATTGCCAAAATCAGTGCATTGCAACTCAAAATCAGCTGAAATGTGTAAATCAAAAGGTGCAAAAAAGGCACAAATAAACCCTGCTTGCGCCTTTTTTGCACCTTTTCTAGACAAAAAAAAATCTAAAGACAATGATAAATGTCGGCCAATATTTCTACTTTATGTATGTATCATAAAGTTGACATGTTTTTACTTTTGGAAGACATCAGAGGGCTTCAAAGTTCAGCAGCAATTTTCCAATTTTTCAGAAAACTTTTAAAATCTAAATTTTTCAGGGACCAGTTCAGTTTTGAATTGGATTTGAAGGGCCTTCATATTAGAAATACCCCATAAATGACCCCATTATAAAAGCAGCACCCCTCACAGTATTCAAAATGACATTCAAAAAGTTTTTTAACGCTTTAGGTGTTTCACAGGAATAGCAGCCAAGTAAAGGAAAAAATTCAAAATCTTCATTTTTTACACGCGCATGTTCTTGTAGACCCAGTTTTTAAATTTTTACAAGTAGTAAAAGGAGAGAAATCTTCCTAAAATTTGTAACCCAATTTCTCTCACGTAAGGAAATACCTCATATGTGGATGTCAAGTCCTCTGTGGGTGCATTATAAGGCTAAGAAGGGAAGGAGCGACAATGGGATTTTAAAGAGTGAGTTTTTCTGAATTTGTTTTTGGGGGGCATGTCACATTTAGGAAGCCCCTATGGTGCCAGAACAGAACAACAAAAAATAAAAACAACACATGGCATACTATTTTGGAAACTATACCCCTCAAGGAAAGTAACAAGGGGTACAGTGAGTCTTAACACCTCACAGGTTTCCTTAAATTTGGATGTGTAAATGATTTTTTTTTTCACTAAAATGCTAGTTTTCCCCCAAATGTAATTTTTTTTTACAAGGGGTAATGGGAGAAAATACCCCCCAAAATTTGTAACCCCATCTCTTCCGAGTATGGAAACTGCACTGTGGGTGCACTACAATGCTCAGAAGAGAAGGAGTCACATTTGAGTTTTGGAAAGCAAATTTTGCTGAAATGTTTTTTGGGGGGGCATGTCGCATTTAGGAAGCCCTTATGGTGTCAGAACAGCACAAAAAAAAATCACATGGCATACTATTTTGGAAACTACCCCCCTCAAGGAACGTAACAAGGGGTACAGTGAGCCTTAACACCCCACAGGTGTTTGACGATTTTTTGCTAAAGTTGGATGTGTAAATTTTTTATTTTTCACTAAAATGCTAGTTTTCCCCCAAATTTTAAATTTTTACAAGGGGTAATAGAAGAAAATGCCCCCCAAAATTTGTAACCCCATCTCTTCTGAGTACGGAAATACACCATGTGTTGACATCAAGTGCTCTGCTGGCGCACTACAATGCTCAGAAGGGAAGGAGTCACATTTGTAAATATTACTGAAATGGGGGGGCATGTCACATTCAGGAAGCCCTTATGGAGCCAAAACAGCCAAAAAAAAAAAAACACGTGGCATAGTATTTTGGAAACTATACCCCTCAAGGCATGTAACAAGGGGTACAGTGAGCCTTAACATCCCACTGGTGTTTGATAAATGTTTATTAAAGTGGGATGTGAAAAGGAAAAATTTGATTTTTTACACTTACACTGGTTACCCCGATTTTTTGCTAAAGTTGGATGTGTAAATTTTTTATTTTTCACTAAAATGCTAGTTTTCCCCCAAATTTTAAATTTTTACAAGGGGTAATAGAAGAAAATGCCCCCCAAACTTACACTGGTTACCCCAAATTTTTCATTTTCACAAGTGATAACGGGAGAAAATGTCACTGTAAATTTGTAAATACATTTCTTTGGAGTGAGGACATACCTCATATCTGGAAGTAAACAGCTCTGCGGGTGCACACCGGTCTCGGAAGAGCAGTCGCGCAGTCAGGGGCCTTAAACATTTACAAAGCTGCCTATGGAGCCAGAACAGCGGGAACCCCCTCAAGGAGCGTTACATAGGGTAAATTACCAAAATGGGGTACAGTGGGATATAAAATGATAAAACAGGTTATGTTCCCAGAATGATGACCCAGAGCATAGCCAAAACTAAAATAATATGCCCATCCCAAACTATATGCTCTGAGTCATCATTCTGGGAATGTGATGTGTGTGGCCGTCCCTAACCTGTTGCCCCAAATGAGCACCCCGCTAAGGTGGAAAGAGAGTGCAGCGCATTTGAGGCAACATAAAAAGTCCCCAAGGATAGTGACTCAGTGACCCAGGACCATTTTGGAAAAAATATCCCCAGAGTAGTAATGTTGCGAACATAAAATTTTGGGTTCGCGAACGGTGAATGCGAACTTCATTGACTTCAATGGGCAGGCGAATTTTAAAACCCATAGGGACTCTTTCTGGCCACAATAGTGATTTAAAAGTTGTTTAAAGGGGAATAATACCTGGACTGTGGCGTGCTGGAGGGGGATCCATGGCAAAACTCCCATAACTCCCATGGAAAATGATATAGCTGATGCAGAGCCTGGTTTTAATCCATAAAGGGCATAAATCACCAATTATTCCTAAATTGTTTGGAATAACGTGCTTTAGCCCCCTTTAGGCAGCACATAGAGCCCCCCTTTAGGCATTAAATAGTTAGATCCCCCTTTTAGGCAGCATATAGCTTCCCCCATATTAGGCAGCACATAGTTAGAGCCCCCCTTTAGGCAGCACATAGGTAGAGCCTCCCTTTAGGCAGCACATAGAGCCCCCTTAAGGCAGCACATAGTTAGATCCCCCCTTTAGGCATCAGATAGTTAGATCCCCTTTAGGCAGCACATAGAGCTCCCCTTTAGGCATCACATTGTTAGACCCCCCCCTTTACGCAGCACATAGATTCCCCCATATTAGGTAGCACATAGTTAGAGCCTCCCTTTAGGCAGCACATAGAGCCCCCTTAAGGCAGCACATATTTAGATCCCCCCTTTAGGCAGCACATAGATTCCCCCATATTAGGCAGAACATAGTTAGATCCCCCTTTAGGCAGCAGATAGATTCCCCCATATTAGGCAGCACATAGTTAGATCCCCCCTTTAGGCAGCACATGTTAGGCAGCACAAGTTAGAGCCCCCCTTTAGGCAGCACATAGAGCCCCCTTTAGGCAGCACATAGATTCCCCCATATTAGGCAGCACAAATTTAGATCCCCCCTTTAGACAACACATAGTTAGAGCCCCCCCTTTAGGCAGCACATAGAGCCCCCCTTTAGGCAGCACATAGTTAGACCCCCCCCCCCTTTAGGCAGAACATAGATTCCCCCATATTAGGTAGCACATAGTTAGAGCCTCCCTTTAGGCAGCACATAGAGCCCCCTTTAGGCAGCATATAGAGTCCCCCATATTAGGCAGCACATAGTTAGATCCCCCCTTTAGGCAGCACATAGATTCCCCCATGTTAGGCAGCACATAGTTAGAGCCCCCCCTTTAGGAAGCATATAGATCCCCCCCTTTAGGCAGCACATAGATTCCCGCATATTAGGCAGCACATAGTTAGATCTCCCCCTTTAGGCAGCAGATAGATTCCCCCATATTAGGCAGCACATAGTTAGATCCCCCCTTTAGGCAGCACATAGATTCCCCCATGTTAGGCAGCACAAGTTATAGCCCCCTTTAGGCAGCACATAGATTCCCCCATATTAGGCAGCACATATTTAGATCCCCCCTTTAGGCAGCACATAGTTAGAGCCCCCCATTAGGAAGCACATAGGTAGAGCCTCCCTTTAGGCAGCACATAGAGCCCCCCTTTAGGCAGCACATAGATTCCCCCATATTAGGCAGCACATAGTTAGAGCCTCCCTTTAGGCAGCACATAGAGCCCCCTTTAGGCAGCACATATTTAGATCCCCCCTTTAGGCAGCATATAGATTCCCCATATTAGGCAGCACATAGTTAGAGCCTCCCTTTAGGCAGCACATAGATTCCCCCATATTAGGCAGCACATAGTTAGCGCCCCCCTTTAGGCAGCACTGGTTTTATTTCACAGCCAAAAAGGTATTTTTTTATCTTTATTTGAACAACTGTCACACCAAATGTGATTTGCACTAGTGTGACAATGAGCAAAAAAGGTTGCCAGCGGAGTTCCCCTTTTAAGCAGAGGTCTCCAACCAGGGTGCCTCCAGCAGTTGCAAGACACACGGACTGAACTTATAGCCCTTTTAATACTGTAGTTAGTTGCTTGAAGGAACTTAAGTTTTACACCGGAGTACCCCTTTTAACCAGCGGTTCCCTCCCGACCAGGGTGCCTCCGGCTGTTGCAACACACACGGACTGATATCTTTCAGCCCTTTTAATACTGTAGTTAGTTGCTTGAAGGAACTTAAGTTTTATTCTGGAGTACCCCTTTTAACCAGCGGTTCCCTTCCAACCAGGGTGCCTCCAGCTGTTGCAAGACACACGGACTGATATTTGAGCCCTAAAAAGGGCATTGTTGGGTGCTGTCCTTAAAGCAGATGTTAGACTAGTGCTTTAGGAGTAAAGTGGACCCTGAATACACCACCTAGCAGCAACCTAGCTATCGCTTCCCCTATTACAGCAGGAGCAGCTTCTCTGTCCCTCCACTTTCTAAGCCTGCAGCATGCAGAATGAAGGTAAAATGGCGTCCGTGCAGGATGTAGGAGGGTCTGGAAGGGAGGGACTGCTGCTGATTGGCTGTAATGTGTCTGCTGACTTACCGCAATGTTAAAGTATAGGGGCGAATCGAACTTCGCTAAGGCGAACAATTTGCGACATCTCTACCCCAGAGGTCTTATCATTTTTTATTTTATTTTTGGGATCACCTCGGGGGCATTATCAGTGTAATGGAGGCATTTCCGAATGGCCTTGAACCGCTTCCGTGTCATGACCATACTGTAAAGTGGGGTCTGGTAGAGGACATCCCCACTCCAGTACTGCCTGACACTGGGTTTTTTGACCAGGCCCATATGCAGCACAAGGCCCCAAAATGTCCTCATTTCGGCTGCATCAATGGCGTACCATTCATTTTCTCCACCATATGATTGACAAAATAGTCACTGAAAAAATTACTAAAATAGTCTATTTCAATAGTCTATCTGGCCGAGTCAATCCGGATTCCTGAGTCACTAACAAACTCAGGAATCCATGGCGGATATCCCTCTGGGGGTCTCCAGACAGGTGCACCGGAAAGGGGCTCCGGTACACTTGTCTCCTGGACTCCTATTACAAGCGGCATGGACGCTCGTACTAGTGTCGGCAACTGGGTCACTTTCATGGGAGGTGTGTGGCCTCGCCTGGCAGCATCTCTGCCGTCTTCTGGGGGACTCATCATTAGTGCTAGATGATGAGGAGGACGAGGAAGAACACAGGAATGTAGGAACATCCTCCTCCTCACTGGCAGATTCGGAGTCTGAGGCAAGTAAAGCGTTTGCCTCCTCAAGCCATTTCCTTTTTTCTACGGTGGCTGGGGGGGGGGGCAAATGTAGCGCCCTGAACCCCTAATAGGGCCTGGGTCATGCTGAAAAGTCTGCAGCTGACCCTTGAGGACCTATAAGGGGATCGGGGGGGATGTTTTTTTTTTTTTTTTTTAACTCCTACCTCTCCCTGCAGACAAAACTCACCCTGAACTAATGGACACTTCTTCAGCCCTGAGGGGCACAGATCTTCACAGAGGGGGGTCCCTGGCTCCTTCTCAAAGCTCTGCCCGCTGACTGAACTCATCTGGCCCACAGCAGTGCTCCGGGGGAGCTGACAGGATCGCCACCTCCCCCTAGCTACAGGAGGTGATTGGCGGTGTATACTACACCACCAATCACCATCTAACTCCGGGTAATTGGGTCACACGTGACCCGTATGACCGAAATCGCCGCAAATCACTAGTGTGAATTCACTGGTGATTTGTGCCGATTGCAGACATGGGGGGTCTCAGGACCCCCCTGGGCATTGTGATGGGATGCCTGCTGAATGATTTCAGCAGGCATCCTGCTCCGGTCCCCATCCGGCGTGTGGCGGGGACCGAAATTCCCATGGGTGTACAGGTACACTCTGGGTCCTAAAGTACCATGGAGCAAGGGCATACCTGTACGCCCTGGGCACCTAAGTGGTTAAACAGAGTCCTACTTGCAACATACAGGACTTAAAGCATTACACAGGCATGGGAAGAGCCAGAAGAAGCAGGCCTCTGAGGTCCTCACCCACTTGGTCAAGACACAATCCAACTTGTTGCAGGAATAGGCTTCATAGACTCATCATAGATCAATAGTTGGATCAAGTAGTAAACTGGGGAATGAATCTCTCAGCTGTGCACTTAAAGGGGTTCTCTGCCCCTAGACATAAAATAGATGAAATGTCTGATCACGGAGGTCCCGCCACTTGGGACCCCCGCGATCTCCCTGACGTTCGTTTAGAGCATTAGATGCAGCGCTGGAGGCTCGTGACATCATGGTCACGCCCCGCTCGTGACGTCACAGCCACGCCCCATCGGTGCAAGTCCATATACTTACAGTCACGGAGTGAAGTTTGCTTTGTGCACCGGATGTCTAGGGTGCCACAGCCAAGATCACAGATTGGATAGATGGGGGATAAGATGTCTAGGGGCAGATTACCCCTTTCACCTGCGGGTGTTTCAGCATTGACGCCCTAAGCGATCAGAACTGTTGATAGTAACACAGTCAGGGACGGTTTTAGGCTTAGCGTGGCCCTGGGCAAAATTTAAAGTGGGGTCCCAAAAGTCGTAATAGTGCAATCACCAGATTTGAACATTTTTGGTCACTTCAAATACCATAAAAATATCTAAAAAGCAATTGAAAAGTCCCATCAAAACATAAATAGTACCGATAAAAACTACAATTCCTAGCGCAAACAATAACCCTCATATATCCCCATAGGTAGAAAAATTAAAGAGTTATAGGGATCAGAATAGTACAATTTTATATTTTTGTATAGTTCCCCCCCACATTAGGTTGTTGTTCCCTCACATTAGGTTGACAGCATAGTTCCCCCACATTAGGATGGCAGCATAGTTCCACCACATTAGGTTGGCAATATAGTTCCCCCACATTAGGTTGTAGTTCCCCCACATTAGGTTGGCAGTATAGGTCCCCCCATATTAAGTTGGCAGCATAGTTCCCCCACATTAGGTTTACAGTATAATTCCCCCACATTAGGTTGGCAGTATAGTTCTCCCACATTAGGTTGGCAGTATAGTTCCCCCACATTAGGTTGTAGTTCCCCCACATTAGGTTGTAGTTCCCTCACATTAGGTTGGTAGTATAGTTCCCCCACATTAGGCTGGCAGTATAAGTCCCCCCACAGTAGGTTGGCAGTGTAGTTCCCCCCATTAGGTTGTAGTTCCCCACATTAGGTTGTAGTTCCCCCACAGTAGATTGCCAGCACAGTTCCCCACAATAGGCTGGCAGTAAGAGTCCCCCCACATTTAGTTGGCAGTACAGTTCCCCCACATTTGGTGGGCAGTATAGTTCCCCTACATTAGGTTGGCAGTGTAGTTCCCCCACATTAAGTTGGCAGTATAGTTCCACAGCATTAGGTTTTAGATCCCCCTCATTAGAATGGCAGCACAGTTCCCCCACATTAGGCTGGCAGTATAAGTCCCCCACATTAGGTTGGCAATAAAGTTCCCCCAAATTAGGTTGGCAGTATAGTTCCCCCACATTAGGTGAAGTATAGTTCCCCCACATTAGATGCAGTATAGTTCCCCCACATTAGGTTGACAGAATAGTTCCCCCACATTAGGTTTCCAGTATAGTTCCCCCACATTAGGTGCAGTATAGTTCCCCCACATTAGGTTCAGTATAGTCCCCCACATTAGGTGCAGTATAGTTCCCCCACATTAGGTGCAGTATAAGTCCCCCCACATTAGGTTGGCAGTATAGTTCCTCACATTAAGTTGGCAGTATAGTTCCCCACATTAGGTTGTCAGCATAGTTCCCCACATTAGGTTGGTAGTATAGTTCCCCACATTAGGGGTAGTATAGTTCCCCCACATTAGGTGCAGTATAGTTCCCCACATTAGGTGCAGTATAGTTCCCCCGCATTAGGTGCAGTATAGTTCCCCCACATTAGGTGCAGTATAGTTACCCACATTAGGTGCAGTATAAGTCCCCGCACATTAGGTTGGTAAATATAGTTTCCCCACATTAGGTGCCATATAGTTCCCACACATTAGGTGTAGTATAGTTCTCCACATAAGGTGCAGTATAGTTCCCCACATTAGGTGCAGTGCAGTATAGCATTAGGTGCAGTATAGTTCCCCCACATTAGGTGCAGTATAGTTCCCCCACATTAGGTGCAGTATAGTTCCCCACATTAGGTGCAGTATAGTCCCCCACATTAGGTGCAGTATAGTTCTCCCACATTAGGTGCAGTATAGTTCCCCACATTAGGTGCAGTATAAGTCCCCCCACATTAGCTTGGCAGTACAGTTCCCCACATTAGGTTGACAGTATAGTTTCCCCCTTTAGATGCAGTATAGTTCCCCAACAGACATAGAGCCTTCAGCTATATACAGTGAATGGCTGGAAGATGTATGTCTGTGTACTACCACTGGTCGGTGGTCGAAGCACTGAAGATCACGTGCAGGTAACTTACCATGCGAGCACGTCCTCCTCCTCAATGCTCCGATGTTCCGCTCCTCCGTTCCTACCTCCCGGCGGTCCCTGCATTTTTAAAGTTAACGTGGCGCCGCAGAAAGGTAACCGGGACATCCTTGTGTCCCAAAAAGATCTTTTGGGACAGAGGGATGCCCCGAATGTGACGGGGGCCCCCTGCGGGCTGCTCAGTGGTGGATCCCCCCCCCCCTGGATCCACCACTGAGCCTGCAGGGTGCCTCCTGGGGGATGGGGGCCCTGGGCAATTGCCCGGTTTGCCCCGCCTTAACGCCGGCCCTGAACACAGTAAAGGATCTACCTCTAAGAACTTGGAGCCATACACCACAGGACACTTTCAGAGGTCTTGAGTAGTTGATGTCTTGATGGGCTAGAGATGTTTTGGGAGCACATGGAGGATCTACACAACATTATAAAGATGTTTATAATGCTATGGCTGATGGATGAAAATATTGATAAATGTCTGAATATAAAGTACTAGCTTTTTCATGTTAACACAGAATCTAATGTTCCTTTTTTGATATCATGTAAAAAAAATATTCTGGGGAAGTTGCTTGTGTAATGGAAATCACATAGCAGTGAAGCATCACATCATGGTCTTTATTTGAAGGGAATAAATGTTTTTAGATGAGGTGGGGGCTGAACTCCTACTGAAATGCTGACATAGTTAAAATGAATTCTATGCAAAGTGAGGGAAGAGTTCTCATTAATGACATAATTCAGCATCTGGCTCCTGACGTTCGCATCTACCAGGCAATTAGGTTAGGTGTCCTTTAGTGCAGACATTCCTTTGGCTATAAATTCTGCGGCCTGCTCACAAATAAAACATCTTCAATGTCTGTCAGGCATACTCATGCAAAAACAGGCTGCAGTTCAGGCTCCATTAGTTGCTAGCTTACAAGATTAATCCTATTTGCAATTCCCCACAGACTTGCTTGCTTGTCTCATGCCTTTCTGAGACGAAATAGACACACGTTGTTACCACTTTTTGACACTATGGGCCTCATTTACTAAGAGTGTACGGTTTTTACTAGTGGGAAATGTTGTTTCAGACTTGTAGGATTCCACCCTATTTACTAAGGGGATCACAGATTTACAAGTCGGGAACATTTTCTTACCAGCTTTTTCTAGGTGGAAATTTACTTTGTTACGTCTTCCCAGAAAATAATTTTAAGTAATTCATAGCGCAATGTCATTCTTTGGCTGCCGTGCATGTATAATCCATTGATATATACTGTCCAGCCAATCAAACATTACTTATCCGCTTTACCAAACAGTACTGAAGTATCGGATGCTTGGCACATCTATTTGCACTTTACTTCAAAGAAGCAAGAGCATTGGGGTATATTCGCATGTGGCAGATTTGTTGAACACATTTCCATAAGAGAAAAATCTATTACTTTTATCCGAATGGAGTTGTATTGATAGCAGGCACATTCCAGCTTGCCCTATTCAGATACATTGAACAGTTGCAGAAATTTCTGTAACAGATCAGCTGCTGTGTTGAACAAAATGCCAAACATTTTAAAAACACTCCAAATAAAAAAAAAACACTGAAAAAATTATTTGTATGTAGTGCATTTAATTTTTAATAAAAATACACTTTAAATAAATGAATGCAATTAATATATGATTTTGTTTTTTTCACGCTTTCAGATGGACACAAATGTACCAAGCTGTAAAAATCAAGGAAAAATCCATTTGTTACTATCCAGTATCCAGTATGAAGCTACTTTTTCTCTCTGTACTTAACCTGAAATGTTATGTGGCTTTGTTGTTAATAAAACAATATGAAACACCCTCCCCCCAATTTTAAAATGTGTGGTTTTCTTGGTAGAACCTGTTGTTTTGAACAGGATCTGACAACAATATCATGTCTATCTAGCAGTCTCAAGCATCTATTCCCGGGGGGGGGGGGGGGGGGGATGAAGCGCATTCCTATGCGTGAAACCGCCGGCAGTCGCCTCTGAGCGCTCCATAACCCATGCCCTCCGTATTCGAGTCGTGACCCGAGATGGGAGCAGGATTACCTGGACAGAAGCGGTGAGTGCAGGACACCTTTTTCTTTATTTACTACTATAGACTGTGATATACTGAAGCATACCATGATCCCCACCCTTTGGAGATGGAGCCACAGGGCAGTATTTCAACATGACGACCCCAATCACACCTCCATGATTATCACTGTCTTGCTAAAGAAGCTGTGGGTAAAGGTGAGGGACTGGCCTAGCATGTCTCTAGACCTGAACTCTATTGAGCATTTGTGGGGCATCCACAAAGAAAAGGTGGGGAAATACAAAGTCTCTCACATCACCAGCTCTGTGATGTTGTCAGGGAGGAGTGGCAACTTGTAAAGCTTATGGTGACCACACATAATATTGACATTTTGGGCCTAATTTGGACATTTTCACTTCGGTTTCAATATTAATGTCTGTGTGTTGAGTTGTTTTGAGGGAACACAACATTAAACACTGTTATACAGGCTGTACACTCACTACTTTACATTGTAGCAGAGTCATTTCTTCAGTGTTGTCACATGAAAAGATATAATAAAATATTTACAAAAATGTTAAGGGTTGATGTGGTACTTTCATGATCCCCATTAGAAGGAATCATGACCCCTTTTCTGTGAGCTGACATTCATTCATTCATTCAAGAAACTGAAGACACACGGCTTATTCTACCCATGGTGGCAGGCCAGCACACCACTGACTCTGCTCACACATTATTTGTCCACAGTAGAATATCACTATACATCCTTACAACCAATGGGACACATTACTTATATGTCAACAACAAACATAGGATAGGTGATTTAACCCTTACTCACCCCTATTTGCCAGGGTAGGGGTTTTTGTTTAAAGTCCCAATACAAGTCTAATGGGAAATATGGGAGTAATGGGAAATATATGTTACTGCATAACTTCCAAACGGCTGGAGATATTTTGATAATACTTGGTCACATGTTACTTATATATCCACTTAAAATGTAGGATAGTTAATCTGACCCTTAATTACCCTCATTTGTGAGGGTCGGAGTTTTTTGTTTAAAGTCCTATGCAAATCAATGGCAAGTGTATGTTCCTACATAACTTCCATACAGCTGGAGATATTTCAATAATACCTGGTACACATATTACTTATATGTCAAATAAAAAGATATGATAGTTAAATCAACCCTTACCTACACCATTACATAAAAGATGGTTTTTTGTTTCAAGTCCCATGCGAGTATATGGGACTTCCAGTACCTCACTCCACAAGCTCGGCTCTGCATCTCCTGGTGAATGTGTCAATACGGCTTGCAAGCCACACCCCATCTCAAAAAGAGAGGAAGTTGGCATAGGAGGTTGAGATATGTGGATGGGATAGGACGTCAGGATATGAGGATGGAATATGAGGTCGGGATAGGAGGTCGGGATAGGAGGTTGAGATATGAGGTCAGGATATGAGGACGGGATATAAGGACAGGATATGAGGTTGAGATAGGAGGATGGGATATAAGGTTGGAATATGATGACGAGATATGATGTCGGGATATGATGACAGGATATGATGACAGGATATGAGGACGAAATATGAGGACGGGATATGAGGATGGGATATTAGGTTGAGATATGAGGACGGCATATGAGGTTGGAATATGAAGACAGGATAGGAGGATGGGATAGGAGGTCGAGATATGAGGTCGAGATACGAGGACAGGATAGGAAGTCGGGATATCAGGTCGAGATATGAGGTCGAGATATGAGGTCGGGATATGAGGTTGGGATATGAGGACGGGATATGAGTTTAAGATAAGAGGTTGGGATATAAGGTCGGGATATGATGACAGGATATGAGGTCGGAATATGAGGACAAGATATGAGGACGGGATAGGAGGTTGGGATATGAGGTTGACATATGAGGACGGGACAGAAGGTCAAGATGTTAGGTCAAGATATGAGGACGGGATATGAGAACGGGATAGGAGGACAGGAAAGGAGGATGGGAAAGGAGGTCGGGATAGGAGGTTGAGATATGAGGACGAGATAGGAGGTCGGCATATGAGGTCAAGATATGAGGATGGGATATGAGGACAGGATAGGAGGTCGAGATATGAGGTTGGAAAAACCGGGTAACGCCGGGTACTCAGCTAGTATATATATATATATATATATATATATATATATATATATATATATATAAAACAAATATCATATGATTGTGTAACTCATGTGAGATATGTGACATCTACATAAGATATATATATATATATATATATATATATATATATATATATATATATATTCCACTGTAAAATCAAATCAATTCCTCTGTAAAATCAAATCAAAATCAGATTGAGCAGATTTTGGACAATCCGGCATATATTTACCACTGCAGATAAACATAACTCCAAGTTCCAAAAAAAAGTCACAAGCCCTTTAAGTAAAGGCATGCATTCTGCATTGACAGCAGTGGAAATTTCAGATTCTAAAAGTGTATATTTACCAAAGGTGAACCTGGTCTTTCATTTTTGATGTTTGTGTATTTTAAAATTATAATCTTTATTACACATATAACAAAAAATTTATCATTCTAATGATATTTTTCAACAGACATACTGCACACCACTTGGGATTAGACGGCCCCCCTGACATGCCACCCTCCTCCCCTTCCCGACATGACAAGCTGTTTAATGAGGTACTTTCTTTCCTCTGATTGCAGTAACCTCTCTCCTCACAAAGTCTTGTATTGATCATTTGCAAATAGCTTCACATCTCAATATGAAATATTGAATCTGCAATTAGCGTTGACTCTCTGAGCAAAGGGAGGGAGGAAGGACAACGTGAGCTGAGCAAGGGAGTGTGAGCTGAGCAAGCGCACCGAGAGACACTGTCCGTGGTGCTGAAATCAAATTTCGATAAGATAAAATGAACGCTGCAACAATACCTAAGCACTGATCTATCCGTAGTCATGATAATTGTTACATAAACCAGCCCGGAGATACTCAGTCCATTCTTTTCACACATAGTGAAGCAGATTGAGCACAAACTCTATGTGATCCATCACTATCCTGCATCAGTTTAGAAGAATGTCAATAGATGTCTGAACAGGTATTTTCATTCCGTCCAGATAACATGACTGTTTTACACAGTACTTTGTCTGTGAACCAATTACATTAAAACCAGGATGCAATCTTCTAATGAAAACCAACATTAAAATTTAAAGCAAAGCTTCCCATTTAATCCCAATATGATCATCAAAATAATGGACGAATACATGGAGCGGTACTTGTTAACCCCTTAATGGCCAGCCCTATTTGGGTCTTAGAGTATGTGTGCACTGAGTAATTTCAGGCAGAATTCACGCTGAAATAGATTGGAAACCAGTACAATATAGTGAAACATGGCACTGAGAGATTTAATGTCCTATATTAGAAAATCTCAGCCTCAAACAATGCTCCATTCTAGGTGGTGCTCATTCATATACACAGCAAGACAAAGACATCTATAAGAAACAAATGAAGGCACTCACTGCTGGGCTTTTTTTTCCCTTACTTTTTATTTTGTGTGCAGGAAAGGGGGAGTACGAGGAGGACAAATTGCACAGACGATGGCCATTTTGCAGCATTTAGTGCTTCTTCCGACCTTTGAATCGAAGTCTTTACTCCACAATAGAGGAGCCTGTTGTGTATATATGTTGGATTGCTCTCATCCGTATCTGTCGTGTTTTTTTTTTTTTGTGTTTTTTTTGTGGTCATTGATTTCTTGGAGAAGGATTAGGGTTTCTGTCCCTTCCTTTTTTCATGACACTCACTGACCACTTTATTAGGTACAACTCTTCAATTGTTTGTTAACTCAAATAGCTAATCAGCTAATCACATGACAGCACCGTAATGCATTTAGGCATGTGGATGTAGTCAAGAAAACTAAAGTTCAATCCCAGAATCATAATAGAGATAAAAGGGGATTTAAGTGACTTTGAACGTGGCTTGGTTGTTGGTGCCAGACAGGCTGGACTAGATCTTTGAGAAAACTCTGATCTTCTGGGACTTTCACACACAACCATCTCTAGGGTTTATTGAAAATGGCTTAAAATAAAGAAAATATTCAAGCAGAAGCACTTGTGTGGACAAAAATGCCTTGCTGATATCAGAGGTCAGAGAAATTCTGGTTCGAGATGACAGAAACTTAACAGCAATGTAATCAACCACTTGTTACAACCAAGGTATGAAAAATACAATCTCTGCACTTGCAACATATTAAAACTTGAAGGGGTACTCCGTTGAAAACCTTTTTTCTTTTAAATCAACTGGTGGCAGAAAGTTAAACATATTTGTAAATTACTTCTATTAAAAAATCTTAATCCTTCCAGTACTTATTAGCTGCTGAATGCTACAGAGGAAATTCCTTTCTTTTTGGAACACTGATGACATCACAAGCACAGTGCTCTCTGCTGACATCTCTGTCCATTTTAGCAAACATGCATAGCAGATATATGCTAAGGGCAGCATGGCGGCTCAGTGGTTAGCACTGCTGCCTTGCAGTGCTGGGGACTTGGGTTCAAATCCCACTAAGGACAACAATAAACAAAGCATTATTATTATTATTATAATGACATCAGCAGAGAGAACTGTGCTCGTGATGTCATCAGAGAGCATTCCAAAAAGAAAAGAATTTCCTCTGTAGTATTCAGCAGCTAATAAGTACAGGAAGGATTAAGATTTTTTAATAGAAGTAATTTACAAATATGTTTAACTTTCCGCCACCAGTTGATTTAAAAGAAAAAAGGTTTTCACCGGAGTACCCCTTTAACCCCTTAAGGACTCAGACCATTTTAGCCTTATGGACCAGGCCAATTTTATTTTTGCATTTTTTTTCCTCCTCGCCTTCTAAAAATCGTAACTCTTTTTTATATTTTTATCCACAGATGAGTATGAGGGCTTTATTTTTGCGCGACCAGATGTCCTTTGTAATGATATGACTAATTTTACCATAAAATGTACATGTACATGTAAAACATTATTTTTTTTTTCAAAATTTGTATGGGGAAATTGAAAAGAAAACCAAAATTTACAGTAAAATGAAATGTTTTCTTTATTCTGTGGGTCAATTTGATTAAAATGATACCCATGATTACATATTTTTCTATTATTGTACTGCTTTAAAAAAATCTCAAACTTTTTAACGAAATTAGTACAATTAAAATCCCTCAATTATGACGACCTATAACTTTTTCATTTTTCCAAATAAGCAGCAGTATGAGGGCTAATTTTTTGCACTGTTATCTGTCCCTTTTTTGTACCACATTTGCATATATAAAACTTTTATCGTATATATACGATAAAAGCCGACCCGAATAAGCCGACCCGAATATAAGCCGAGGCCCCTAATTTCACCGCAAAAGCCCAGGAAAAGTTATTGACTCGACTATAAGCCTAGGGTGGGAAATACATCATCCTCCCTTTCATCATCCAGACCCCTGTCATTAACACCCTCATCATCATCACCCTGTCATCATCCCCCCTTCATCATCACCACCTGTCATCATCCCACACCCCTCCTTCATCATCCCTGCCTGTCATCATCCCCCTGTCATCATCCCACACACCCCTTCATCATCACCCCCTGTCATCATCCCCCTGTCATCATCCCACACCCGCCTTCATCATCACCGCCTGTCATCATCCCCCTGTCATCATCCCACACCCCCTTCATCATCACCGCCTATCCTCATTACCCTGTCATCATCCCACACACCCCCCTTCATCATCACCACCTGTCATCATCCCACACCCCCCTTCATCATAACCGCCTGTCATCATCCCCTTGTCATCATCTCCCCGTCATCATCCCCCCTTCATCATCTCCCCTTCATCATCACCGCATGTCATCATCCCCCTGTCATCATCCCACAACCCCCCTTCATCATCACTGTCTGTCATCATTCCACACCCCCCCTTCATCATCATCGCCTGTCATCATCCCCCTGTCATCAACCCACACACTCCCTTCATCATCACCGCCTGTCATCATCCCCCTGTCATCATCCCACACCCCCCTTCATCATCACCGCCTGTCATCATCCCCCTGTCATCATCCTACACCCCCCCTTCATCATCACCACCTGTCATCATCGCTCTGTCATCATCACTGCCTGTCATCATCCCCCTGTCATCATCCCCCCCTTCATCATCCCCCCTTCATCATCACCGCCTGTCATCATCCCCCTGTCATCATCCCACACCCCCCTTCATCATCACAGCCTGTCATCATCCCCCTGTTATCATCCCACACCCCTCCTTCATCATCACCACCTGTCATCATCCCACCCCACCCCCCTTCATCATTACCGCTTGTCAATGTCTGATTACAGTGGTCTTCAACCTGTGGACCTCCAGATGTTCCAAAACTACAACTCATCATCATCCAGACCGCCCACCCCCTTTAGTTTTGTACTCACCTCCCCTCGGCGGGACTTTAGGGTGAGCTGGTCCAGGCCATCTGTGCTGCAGGGACCGTCCGGTGGGGAGGGATAGTCTTTCCGGGCTGTCCATCTTCACCAGGGGGGCCTCTTCTCAGCGCTTCAGGCCCGAAATAGTGAGGTTGCCTTGACAACGACGCACAGGCACATTGCTCATGAACTTCCCTGTGCGTCGTCGTCAAGGCAACTTCACTATTCCGGGGCCAGGCCCGAAGCGCGGAGAAGAGGCCCCCCGGTGAAGATGGACAGCCCAGAATGACTATCCCTCCCCACCGGACGGTCCCTGCAGCACAGATGGCCCAGACCAGCTAACCCTAACGTCCCGCCGAGGGGAGGTGAGTACAAAACTAAAGGGGGGGGGGTCTGGATGATGACGAAGGCCAATGGTCTTCAACCTGCGGACCTCCAGATGTTTCAAAACTGCAACTCCCAGCATGCCCGGACAGCCCGGACAGCCCGGCTTGCTGGGAGTTGTAGTTTTGAAACATCTGGAGGTCCGCAGGTTGAAGACCACTGAGGGCGGAGAGTTCAGCAGACCCTGCAGACCCTGTTAGGAACTGGATGTTACAGTTTGGTATGTCTATTGTCTTCACTGTGTGCATTGTTCTGTATGATAATTAGAGCATTGTTGTGCCTATATATGTGCTGTTAATGCACACATGTGTGACTATGCACCATGTTACTTTTCCTTATACAATTTATTAATGTGGATCTGTCTGTGAGCAATGCCTGTGTCTCTCCACTTTGTGGATGCTTCTCCCTATTTGTGATTTTAAATTAATAAAATTTTTTAATGTATATTCAATAAAATTATGTAATTTTTACATTATACTCGAGTATATACAGTAATACATTTTGTATTATTTTTTTTAATATGAAGTGACAAAAAGTTTTTGTGATGTTTATGTCGTTCAATGTACAGGATCATTAACATTATATTTTGATAGTTCGACATTTATGCACATGGCGATACCATATATATTTATTAATTTTTTTTCTACACTATTTGAGAGTAAAATGGGAAAAAAGGAAAATTTACATTTTTATTGGGGAGGGATTTTTCAAATTTTTTATTTTTGCTTCTTTTTTCTTACACTTTTTATGTCCCCATAGGGGACTATTTATAGCAATCACTTGATTGCTAATACTGTTCAGTGCTATGCATAGGGCATAGCACTGATCAGTATTATCTGCAATATTCTGCGCTGGTCTGCTCGATCTCAGACCAGAGCAGAAGACCCCTGGAGATGGACGGAGGCAGGTGAGGGGACCACTGTCTGTCATTATGGATGATCGGATCCCTGTTGCATTTTTCTGACCGCACTGCCGCAGGTGCCGTGATCTCTATTGATCATGGCATCTGAGGGGTTAATGGTGGACATAAGTGCATGTCCGCCATTACAGGTGATTCCCTGGCTGCTGATAGCAGCCGGGACCTGCCGTGCATGATGTGAGCAGCACCACGGTGCTCGCAGTCATGTGCAGGACGTAAATGTACGTCCTGGTGCATTAAGTTCCACTGCACCAGGACGTACATTTATGTCATGCATCGTTAAGGGGCTAAAGCAGATGGGCTACAGCAGCAAAAGATCACACCCAGTGCCACTCCTGTCAGCTAGGAACAGGAAACTGAGACTATAATTTCAGGATCACCAAAATTGGACAATGGAAGACTGGAAGAACGTTACCTTGTCTGATGAGTTGTCACGATGCCGGCTGGCAGGAGGTGGATCCTCTGTGCCAGAGAGGGATTGGCGTGGACCGTGCTAGTGGACCGGTTCTAAGTCACTACTGGTTTTCACCAGAGCCCGCCGCAAAGCGGGATGGTATTGCTGCGGCGGTAGTGACCAGGTCGTATCCACTAGCAACGGCTCAACCTCTCTGACTGCTGAAGATAGGCGCGGTACAAGGGGGTAGACAGAAGCAAGGTCGGACGTAGCAGAAGGTCGGGGGCAGGCGGCAAGGTACGTAGTCAGGGTGGATAGCAGAAGTTCTGGTACACAGGCTTTAGACACACAAAACGCTTTCAACAAGATCCGGCCAGGAAGTGCAAGGGAGGAGCTCAGATATAGCCAGGGAGCAGGTGGGAGCCAATTAAGCTAATTGGGCCAGGCACCAATCATTGGTGCACTGGCCCTTTAAGTCTCAGGGAGCTGGCGCGCGCGCGCCCTAGAGAGCGGAGCCGCGCGCGCCAGCATATGACAGCAGGAGACGGGAACGGGTAAGTGACCTGGGATGCGATTCGCGAGCGGGCGCGTCCCGCTGTGCGAATCGCATCCCCGACGGCCATGACAGTGCAGCGCTCCCGGTCAGCGGGACCGACCGGGGCGCTGCGGAGAGAGAGACGCCGTACGCGCTCCGGGGAGGAGCGGGGACCCGGAGCGCTAGGCGTAACAGTACCCCCCCCCTTAGGTCTCCCCTTCTCTTTGACCGGTAACTGCCTCCCCTGGGATGAGGAGACCGGGAAAGGATGGAGGGATTCCTCAACGGCAGGCAGAACAGCAGGGGTAGGAATGAGGAGGGAGGGCAGAGGGCGAGGCTTGGCACGGGGCAGTGTGACACCAGGACGAGGGCCATGAGGAGGCACCGAGGCTTGCCTGACTGGACTGGGAGGGGGGGAGAGGCACTTCTTAAGGCAGGCAGAGTCCATAACGACTTTAGGGAGACCGGATACAGGAGGAACCACAGGGTCACGGCAGGGAGTACTGGGAACCGGTTTAAGGCAGTCCTTGAAGCAAGAGGTACCCCAGCTCTTGATCTCCCCTGTGGACCAATCCAGGGTTGGGGAATGGTGTTGAAGCCAGGGTAGTCCCAGGAGAATTTCGGACGTGCAATTGGAGAGGACCAAAAACTCAATTCTTTCGTGATGATTTCCGATGCACATTGGGAGGGGCTTCGTGCGATAACGCACGGTGCAATCCAACCTGGCTCCGTTGACCGCGGAAATGTGGAGTGGCTTGACAAGACGGGTCACCGGGATGCGGAATTTATTCACCAAGGACTCCCGAATAAAATTCCCAGAGGCACCAGAGTCCAGGCAGGCCACGGCTGAGAGGGAAGAGCTGGCTGAAGTAGAAATCCGTACAGGCACCGTGAGACGTGGAGAAGCCGACTTAGCATCAAGAGACGCCACACCCACGAGAGCTGGGTGCGAGCGTGCGTTTCCTAGACGTGGAGGACGGATAGGGCAATCCACCAAAAAATGTTCGGTACTGGCACAGTACAGACAAAGATTCTCTTCCTTACGGCGATTCCTCTCTTCCAGGGTCAGGCGAGACCGATCCACTTGCATGGCCTCCTCGGCAGGAGGCCTAGGCGCAGATTGCAATGGAGACTGTGGGAGAGGTGTCCAGAGATCTAAGTCTTTTTCCTGGCGGAGCTCTTGATGCCTCTCAGAAAAACGCATGTCAATGCGAGTGGCGAGATGAATGAGTTCATGCAGGTTAGCAGGAGTTTCACGTGCGGCCAGAACATCTTTAATGTTGCTGGATAGGCCTTTTTTAAAGGTCGCGCAGAGGGCCTCATTATTCCAGGATAGTTCTGAAGCAAGAGTACGGAATTGTATGGCGTACTCGCCAACGGAAGAATTACCCTGGACCAGGTTCAGCAGGGCAGTCTCAGCAGAAGAGGCTCGGGCAGGTTCCTCAAAGACACTTCGAATTTCCGAGAAGAAGGAGTGTACAGAGGCAGTGACGGGGTCATTGCGGTCCCAGAGCGGTGTGCCCATGACAGGGCTTTTCCAGACAGAAGACTGACTACGAAAGCCACCTTAGACCTTTCAGTAGGAAACTGGTCCGACATCATCTCCAAGTGCAGGGAACATTGCGAAAGAAAGCCACGGCAAAACTTAGAGTCCCCATTAAATTTGTCCGGCAAGGACAGGCGGAGGCTAGGAGTGGCCACTCGCTGCTGAAGAGGTGCAGGAGCTGGCGGAGGAGATGGTTGTTGCTGCTGTAGCTGAGACTGAAATTGCTGTTGCTGTGACTGGAGCTGCTGTAGCTGCGACTGGAGTTGCTGTGTCATGGTGGTCAAGTACGACAGCTGGTGCTCTTGTCGGGCGACCAATGTAGGGAGGTCGGCGGCAACTGGCAGAGGAACTTCAGCGGGATCCATGGCCGGATCTACTGTCACGATGCCGGCTGGCAGGAGGTGGATCCTCTGTGCCAGAGAGGGATTGGCGTGGACCGTGCTAGTGGACCGGTTCTAAGTCACTACTGGTTTTCACCAGAGCCCGCCGCAAAGCGGGATGGTCTTGCTGCGGCGGTAGTGACCAGGTCGTATCCACTAGCAACGGCTCAACCTCTCTGACTGCTGAAGATAGGCGCGGTACAAGGGGGTAGACAGAAGCAAGGTCGGACGTAGCAGAAGGTCGGGGGCAGGCGGCAAGGTACGTAGTCAGGGTGGATAGCAGAAGTTCTGGTACACAGGCTTTAGACACACAAAACGCTTTCACTAGGCACAAGGGCAACAAGATCCGGCCAGGAAGTGCAAGGGAGGAGCTCAGATATAGCCAGGGAACAGGTGGGAGCCAATTAAGCTAATTGGGCCAGGCACCAATCATTGGTGCACTGGCCCTTTAAGTCTCAGGGAGCTGGCGCGCGCGCGCCCTAGAGAGCGGAGCCGCGCGCGCCAGCATATGACAGCAGGAGACGGGAACGGGTAAGTGACCTGGGATGCGATTCGCGAGCGGGCGCGTCCCGCTGTGCGAATCGCATCCCCGACGGCCATGACAGTGCAGCGCTCCCGGTCAGCGGGACCGACCGGGGCGCTGCGGAGAGAGAGACGCCGTACGCGCTCCGGGGAGGAGCGGGGACCCGGAGCGCTAGGCGTAACATGAGTCTTTACTCCAGGAGCAACATTCAGATAGAATGGTCAGAATTTGGTGTAAATAACTTAAAAACATGAATAAATCCTGCCTTTTATCAACTGCTGGTGGTGAAATGATGTGTGGGACATTTCTTGGCATACTTTGGGTACCTTATTACTAACTGAGAATTGATTAAATGCATCTGCCTACCTGAGTATTGCTGTTGACCATGTCCATCCCAATGTGATCACAGTGTACCCATCTTCAGTTACTTTTAGCAGGATAATGAACCATGTGCCATGATCGCAAACTGGTTTATAGACCATGAACATGAGTTCACTGTACTCCAATGACCTCCACAGTCACAAGATCTCAATTGAATAAAACACATTTGGGATGTTGTGGAACATTAGATGTGCAGATGACAAATCTGCGCCAATTGCACAATGCTGTTATATCCATATGGTTAAAATGTTTCCAGCACCTTATAGAAAGTACACCATAAAGAATAAAGGCATTTCTGAAGGCAAATGGGGAGTGGCCAGTTAGTGTATTAGCGGGGTTATTTCATTTGTTATTATGACTACGACTAAGGATTAAGGCATCCGAAACATCTGATACCAGTGTGCTTTTCCTGTGTTTGTTCCCTTTTAATCCATTTGTGGAGGCTATTCATGGTTGTTTTAAAAGGTGTACAATAAAATAAAGATTTTATGTAGTGGTGGTTATCACGTTTGTTCTGGAATCTCAAACATGTTCACACATAGAAATTTCAGCGTGTAAATTTCTGATGCTTAACCAAATGTAATACGAGCAAAGAAGAAAGTAAAATCTGGCAGCTTTGTAATATATTCTTGCATTAAAAGTTATTTGAAAAAAAAAAAAAAAAAGACCATTAAATTGACCAGAAATTATAGTCAAATTCATGTCATAACTATTCATCAAATGAATGTTATTTCCATCAAATAATGCTCAGGTTTCAGCAATTACAGCTTTGCAGATATTTGGCATTTTAGTTGTCAGTATCTGAAGATAATTATGGAAAAGTTCAGTAACTCTTCCCACAAGTGTAATTGAATTGTAGGAGCTTTTTCTCTGACCTTATTTTAAAGCTCATCCTACAAGAGTAAAGTAGACATAAGATCTGGTGATTTTATTAGGTCCATCAAAAAAGACAAAAATGGCACCTAATTTATTGAACAAAAAAATTCCTAGCCGTTACCATTCTCATCATATGTGCAGATTCTTGAGCTGCAATAAGCATGGTACTGGCTAAAATGAGGTATCGAGTTTAACAAAGTTCTGCCCTTAAAGGGGTACTCCGGCCCTAAGACATCTTATCCCCAAAAGATAGGCGATAAGATGACATCGTGGGGGTCCTGCCGCTGGGGACCCATGCAATCTAGCATTCAGCACCCACCTGTGAGCACTGCAGGAAATGCTGGAGGCTTTAAGTCTTATGCCTCCTGACCACGGGGACGGAGCATTGTGATGTCACGACTCTGCCCAGTGGGACGTCACTCCCCGCCCCCTCAATGCAAGTCTATGGGAGGCGGCGTGACAGCCACGGTACTCCATCTTTCAGTGCTCCCATGTGGGTGCTGAATGCTAGATTGTGGGGGTCGCCAGTGGTGGGACCCCCATGATCAGACATCTTATCCCCTATCCTTTTGATAGGGGATAAGATGTCTTAGGGCCGGAGTACCCCTTTAAAGGGTTACTCCGGTGGAATACATTTTTTTTTTATCAAATGGTGGCAGAAAGTGACAGATTTGAAAATTACTTATATTTAAAAATCTTAATCCTTCCAATACTTTGCAGCTGCTGTATGCTCCATAGGAAGTTATTTTCTTTTTGTATTTCTTTTCAGTCTGACACCTCTGTCCATGTCAGCAATTGTTCAGAGCAGGAAAGGTTTGCTGTGGGGATTTGCTTCTGCTCTGGACAGTTCCTGGCATGGACAAAGGTGTCAGCAGAGAGCACTGTGGTCAGACGGAAAAGAAATTCAAAAAGAAAATAACTTCCTATGGAGCATACAGCAGCTGATAAGTACTGAAAGGATTAAGATTTTTTATACAGAAGTAATTTACAAATCTGTTTAACTTTCTGGCACCAGTTGGTTTAAAAAGAAAATTGTTTTCCACTGGAGTACCCCTTTAACTGCAGTGCTAAAAATATACTTCTAAGTTGACTATCTATACAGTTATCTATTTCTCTTTTTACAGATAGAAGGCTCTGCCTGTGGAAGTTGATATGGAGAAGTCATTGGAAGACTTTAAAGGTGACATGGATGCCTTTCTCAAATGTAATACTAATACGGTACTAATATGCTACTAGATTACTGTAGATTGATCATTAAAGGGGTTATCTAGCACAATAAACAATCTGTGTATAGTGTCAAAGAAGTATAATAAAGCAACTAAAGCAACTAATATAATAGCCATACTGCACAGATCTTCCGTATCAGCTGTGCTCTTCTCTTGTAAGCTGTGACATCACCTCAAAGGCTCTGAAAGCAAAGAGCTCCCTTCCTTCCTGCCCCTCCCCTCCTGTCTACACAGTACTAAACCATGTAAAGGGGGATAGCTGGTATTACTAGATCATAAGATTTATGACTCATTAGATAAGGCAGCAAGGAGCCTGTTTAGATGGAAACTACTGTGACTGAGAATGGCTTGCTGCTGCCTTATCTAAGGAGTCAACTACCCTCTTCACATCACTGTGTCTTGTCCAGTGCTGACAGTAAGCAAGAGGAGAGGAGGGACGGGAGCTCTCAGCTTTTAGAGCCTGTGACGTCACCAATTAAACAGGAGACAGCACATCTAAAATGGAAGTTCGCTGCACTATGACTAATAACATTATATTATTAATTTGCTTTATTATACTTTTTGAAACCATACATCGGTTGCTTCTTTTGCCAGAAAATTTCTTAAACGCTATGCAGAGATTTATTCTGATTATTATTCTTGGAGTATTTGGATTCTCTCTACAGGATAAGGTCTTTTTTCAGCCTTACTAGCTATGCTACTGTGTATGAATTTTTGCAACACAATTAATTATTTTAATGGAGTTTTCCCAAGTTTAAAAATGATCACCTATCCACAGGAGCGCTTTACTCAGAACTCCTACATTAATTAATGGACTGGTGGCCAAGCATGGACACTGCAACTCTATTCATTCAAGGAACATGATTGGGGAACATTGAACTTCCATTCTTACTTGAGGATTCTACTGTATCTAAAACTGCATCTAATCAGAACTTAGAACTGTATTCTGTCAAATAGGCAGTTGTATAGCCCTGTTGCATATTGCTTGTTCACCTCAATTAGACCTATATATTTAATTCTATTAAGTACACAAAGATATATAAGATGTGCCCCGTAAATGTTTAATCTAATCAGGATCTGAGTCCAAAGCAATTTAGTGATGATTCAACATCGACATTTGTCAGCAAGTCTTTTGCGGTTGCACTGACTTTTTTTTATTTAGATGTCTTTATTTGCATTTTAAACAACAAGGGTGAAAGGCATAGTCAAACATTTTCTTCTGTTTGCATACATATCAGTATTCTTCAGACACAATGACTACAGACATCTTTCAACAAGGAACAAAAAGAAAGTCAAGGTCCCATTAAAAGAAAAAAACAACCCTTTCTACCTGTTCCCCCATTCCCACAAGTGCCTAAGTCAGCACATCCAAAAAGATATGTTTTATATAGCATATTGAAAACCATGAAAGACATCATAAGCCATTCTAGATTACCTGTTATCAGGGTCGGCGCTAGCCTAAGGCAGCCAAAGCAGCTTCCTTAGGGCACAAACTACCCTGCCAAACCCTGCCCCCCGGCATCCGCTGCCACCCCCTCATGTGGTGAGAAAGTATGTGTGTATGTATAATGTGTGCATTCATGTAATGTATGATGGGGTGGTGGTGAGTGTATGTATGATGTGTGTATGTATGGTGTGTGTAGCATGTGCGTATGTATGATGGGTGAATGTATGTAACTTTTGATGGGGGGTGGGGGGTGTATATATGGTGTGTGCATATATTATGTGTGTATGTCTGATTTGTGTGTATGTATGATATATGCGTGTATGATGTGTGTATATGAGGTGTGCATGTATGTATGATGTGTGTGTAGGATGTGTGTGTATGTATGATGTGTGTTGGATGTGTGTATGTATGATGTGTGTATGTATGTATGTAATGTATGTACAGTGGTCCCTCAACATACGATGGTAATTCGTTCCAAACGAGCCATCGTTTGTCGAATCCATCGTATGTTAAGGGATTCGTGCAATGTAAAGTATAAGAAGCTGTACTCACCTGTCCCCGCCGCTCTGGACCGCGTCCTGCCGCTCCCGATGGTGTCCCCGCCACTCCCGATGGTGACCCCGGGCCTCCACTGGGCTCTCCTGGTCTTCTCCGGTCCTCTGCTGGGCTCTCCTGGTCTTCTCCGGTCCTCCGCTGTCTTCTCCGGTCCTCCGCTGTCTTCCGCAAGGCCTTACTGGGCCTGCGTAGCGACGTCATTACGCCGCTGCATACGCCGTTCCTATAGGATGACGGGACGGCGTGCGCAGCAGCGTATTGACGTCACCGGAGAGGGCCGAGAAGACACCAGAGGACCAGCGCTGGACCCGAAGGGCACCCCGGAGCATCGTGGAGGGGTAAGTAATACTCACCGCACCACACGGGGAACATTAAGCTGCTATCCAGCAGCAGCTTAAGCATTTTGCGCTGCCGAATATCACTTAATGCGATGTCCCCGACATAAAAAAGCATTGTATGTCGATGCTGACATCGACATGCGATGGCCTCTGAGAGGCCATCGTACGTCGATTTGATCATATGTCGGGGCCATCGTAGGTCGGGGGGTCACTGTATTATGTGTGCATGTATGATAGATGTGTGTATGTATGATAGATTTATGTAAGCTAGATGTATGTATGTATGTATGATGTGTGCGTGTATGTATTGTGTGTATGATATGTGTGTATGTATGATAGATGTGTGTAAGCTAGATGTATGCATGTATGATGTGTGTAAGTATGTATCTATGTTTACATCAGTGTATGTATTATTGCGTGTGTGTAAGATATGTATGTATTATAGATTCATGCATGTATGATAGATGTGTTTATGTATGTAATTTATGATGTGTGTATGTATGTATGATGTGTGCATGTATGATAGATGTGTGTTAGCTAGACATATGTATGTATGATGTGTGTGCATGATGTGTGTTTGTATATATAATGTGTGTATGTATGTTTAATGTGTATATGTTTAGTGTGTAGGAAGTGTGTTTGCGTATTCATGATGTGTTTATGTATGATAGATGTGTGTAAGCTAAATGTATAATGCTGTGTGTGAAGTGAGGTATGTATTATTGTGTGTGGGTATGCATGATGTGTATGTATGTAATGTATGAACAATGTGTGTATGAATGAAATATGTGTGTGTAAGCTAGTCACATGCATGTATTATGTGTGTATGCATGATGTGTGTATGTATTATGCGTGTATGTATGATGTGTGTATGTATAAAAGATGTCTTTATGTGTACCTAAAAGCTGCTGCTATAGCTACTACTTCTACTATTACCTAAAGGGAGCTGCTACTACTACCTAAAGGGGGCTTCTACTACTACAAAGGGGGCTGCTGCTGCTACTACTATCTAAATGGGAGCTGCTACTATTATATGTGGGGGGTTTCTACTACTATATATGGGGGGCTGCAACCATATACTGGGGACTGCAACCTTATAAAGGAGGGCTACTATTTACAATGGGGAGTAACAGGGAGTAACCCCCTACTTATAGGAGGCTGCTACTGCCTACAGGAAGTAAATACCTACAGCTATCTACACAGAGACCTACCTACAGATGGCACCTACCTACTTGGGGCACCTCTGTAATGGGAGAAACAATGTAAAGGGATCTACTTAATGGGGAGGCCTACCTACTCTTCCCCCAATCTACCCAAGAGGGGTTATTATTACTGTATGAAGCGCTATAGGTACTTAAAGAGTGCAGATCCTAAAATGTTTGTCTGGCAGGTTCTGTGGAGACGAGTTGTGGATGGAAGAAATCATCATGACAGTCTGGGTCAGATGGAAAAGAAAAAGGAAATCACCTGATGTAACTGTATGTAATCACTTATATTGTATGCAGAGCCCGTAAAGAGCTGGGGATCACTACTATGTGGTCACTGTATGGGGGGATTTAAAGGGGTACTCCGGCGCTTAGACATTTTGTCCCCTATCCAAAGGATAGGGGATAAGATGTCTGATCGCGGAGGTCCCGCCGCTGGGGACCCCCGTGATCTTGCACGCCGCACCCCGTTAGAATCAGTCTCCGGAGCGTGTTCGCTCCAGGTCTGATTACTGTCGATCATGGGGACGGAGCATTCTGACCGCACGGCTCTGCCCCCGTGTGATGTCACGCTCCGCCCCCTCAATGCAAGCCTATGGGAGCTGTCACGCCCCCTCCCATAGGCTTGCATTGATGGGGCGGAAAGTGACATCACATGGGGGTGGAGACGTGATGTCACAATGCTCCGTCCCCGTGATCGACAGTAATCAGACCCGGAGCAAACACGCTCCAGGGACTGATTCTAACTGAGTGCGGCATGAAAGATCATGGGGGTCCCCAGCGGCGGGACCCCCGCGATCAGGCAACTTATTCCCTAATTTACCAAAAATCCATAAATTCACAGAGGTCTTCTATCAGAAATCAAAGATACTTCAGGCATATGGCTGGGTCAATAATGTATGTATGTGTTTAATGTAATTGTGAAGGACAATGTCATTGTAATTATTAGTTACAATGAACATGTCCTTCACAATTACATTAAATACATACATACATTATTGTCCTGGCCATCTGCCTCCGCAAATTACAATTTGAAGTGTCTTTGATTGTTGATAAAAGACCTCTGTAAATTTATGGATTTTTGATAAATTAGGGAAACTCAGCCTTTTTTGCCTACTGTATTATACATATTACTGATGTCCCTGTCCTCGGCTCATCTCTGACCCCCGCAGTTATTCATGGCAGCACATCTAAATGCCCGAAAAAATAAAATAATATAAATGGGACTAAAAAAGTAAAGTGAAAATTAAAAAAAATTATGATTTAGAACGAAAACTAGAAAAAAAAAATATGTAATGCACTCCTCATTCATTTTTAACCCCTTAAGGACCGGGGTTTTTTCCGTTTTTGCATTTTCGTTTTTTGCTCCTTGCCTTTAAAAAATCATAACTCTTTCAATTTTGCACCTAAAAATCCATATGATGGCTTATTTTTTGCGCCACCAAATCTACTTTGTAATGACGTCAGTAATTTTGCCCAAAAATCTACGGTGAAACTGGAAAAAAATCATTGCGCGACAAAATTGAAAAAAAAACGCTGTTTTGTAACTTTTGGGGGCTTCCATTTCTACGTAGTACATTGTTTGGTAAAAATGACACCTGATATTTATTCTGTAGGTCCATACGATTAAAATTATACCCTACTTATATAGGTTTGATTTTGTCGGACTTCTGGAAAAAATCATAACTACATGCAGGAAAATTAATACGTTTAAAATTGTCATCTTCTGACCCCTATAACTTTTTTATTTTTCCGTGTATGGGGCGGTATGAGGGCTCATTTTTTGCGCTGTTATCTGAAGTTTTTAACGGTACCATTTTTGCATTGATAGGACTTATTGATCGCTTTTTATTCATTTTGAAATGATATAAAAAGTGACCAAAAATACACTATTTTGGATTTTGGAATTTTTTTGCGCGCACGCCATTGACCGAGCGGTTTAATTAATGATATATTTTTATAATTCGGACATTTCCACACTCGGCGATACCATATATATTTATCTTTATTTTTATTTACACTGTGTTTTTTTTTTTATTGGAAAAGGGGGGTGATTCAAACTTTTAATAGGGGAGGAGTTAAATGATCTTTATTCACTTTTTTTTCACTTTTTTTTTGCAGTGTTATAGGTTCTAGGGACCTATAATACTGCACACACTGATCTTCTATGCTGATCACTGGTTTCTCATAAGAAACCAGTGATCAACGATTCTGCCGCATGACTGCTCATGCCTGGATCTCAGGCACTGAGCAGTCATTCGGCGATCGGACAGCGAGGAGGCAGGAAGGGGCCCTCCCGCTGTCCTTTCAGCTGTTCGGGATGCCGCGATTAGCTGCGGCTATCCCGAACAGCCCGACTGAGCTAGCCGGGAACTTTCACTTTCACTTTTAGCCGCACGGCTCAGCTCTGAGCGCGCGGCTAAAGGGTTAATAGCGCGCGGCGCCGCGACCGGCGCTGCGCGCTATTAGAGGTGGGTCCCGGCTTCACTATGACGCTGGGCCCGCCGTGATATGACGTGGGGTTACTGTGTAACCCCGCGTTATATCAGAAGAGCAGGACCAAGGACGTACCGGTACGTCCTTGGTCCTTAAGGGGTTAATATATTAAAATGTTAATGTAATTTTTATGTTTTATGTTAATGTAAATTTTTAAGTGGGGATTAATTTATGTGGGCGGGCAGGGCCCTAAAAATTTAGCTGACAGTAATAAAAAGGAGAAAGGGGCCATTTAAATGTAAAATTATATATTTTTCTCTATTTATTAAATTTTTTTAGGTAGTACTATACTCCCAGCATGGAACAGACTGTTTCATGATGGGAGCTGTAATACCTGTACTAATAGACAGATCAACCGGGGTGTCACTCTTGACACCCAATGCGATTGTCCTTTCTATTGCAGAGATGGAGCGGCTTTCTCCTGCACTCGCATCTCTGCACTATACTCCGGCAGGACAATCATACAGGACAATCGCAGCGGGTGTCAGGAATGGCACCCTGGGCAATCTGTCTATTAGCACAGGTACTACTACTCCCATCATGGAACAGCATGTTCCATGCTGGGAGTAGCAGTACTACCTAAAAATGGGAAAAAAAACACACCCACACTTCATTAAACACATTATTAAAATACATTACTAATAAAAATGTGCCGAGAATTTATTCGGATCTAATCAATTATTTTTCAAAAATTCTCTCATCTCTAGTCATTATGCATAAACGGCTACTCTGAAGTTTAAAGTGACTGTAATTGCACTCTGCACACAGAAAACTGAGATTACGCTAATATTTATAGGGGCTGTGGTTTGTAAATTCTGTCTGTTTCCACCTCTGTATTATGCTTGTTAGTGTCACTCGCATAAAATAAAGTTTGCCAAATAAACTGTCTTGACCCATTTCTCGTCCATGTGAGTCTGTAAATGTGCTATGAATATGTGAAACATTGTATTCTCCCCAGATGACATCATAAACTGGGGTAGAAATGTATCGGGAGGTTCTCAATCTATGAGCAAACAGGGCCATCAAATGCTAATTCAGATTGACACAAAATTTACCTGAATAATTATCTTATAACTTGTTTATAGTCCGGTGATACCAGATGTTATAGGCATGGTATATGTATTTTATTGGTTATGAGTTCACATTCTTTATTATTTTTGGTGAGCTTTTGAATTGAAAATATAAGTTAGGACCTAGGGGGGTCCACTGCAGGACCATCTATTGGATTTCTCAGTACACATTTTGTTTTAGGTTACCTGCTATATCAGATATCAAATACTAAAATATGTATTAAGAGGGGGTCACAAGCTGTCAATTTAATTTCCATTTTTGAATAACCTGCATGTAATTTTTTAAAACATTTTACAGTGGTCCTGCAACTTACAGTGGTCTATTTTCACCATAAAATGTTTTTTTCTGGACCATTGTAACTTGAAACCAGACTCAACATACAATGCTACAGACAAAGTGCAGATCCGCAAAACATGCCACTGGCTGGAAGAATTTACCAATCAGAATGGGCATTTCACTGGTTAAACACCTGCATTACTAAAGTGCATGCAATGACTGGCTGTCTGGTAGTGCCTCACTACAGTACAGGAAGGTACTACATTTGGGGGTTGGCGCACGCTCTCCCATAGAGATGCATGGAATGTTCCTTCTAACAAGTGTTTAGAGAAAAGTGAAGTTAGTTGATGAAGAGTGGAATACTACTATTAATGGAAAATGAGATATAGTAAGGTGGTTTTAGGATAAGGTAATTGGCTTTGTAGGAGGCACTTTATTTGCAGATGTCAAATGCCTTATGGGTTGAATAATACTAAGCCTGCACCTGATCAAGGAACATAATGTGTTATTACCATAAATATCAACCAGATAGAAATGTGCGACTTCCAAAATTGAGAATCATAGGGCAGTAATTGTGAAAACATATTATCGCCCCATAAAGGGCAATGAACAATGATGTCCTGAAAATTACATAATTTTTTTGCTTCTTTCCAGACCTGAATCGCCGGTCTGTTAATAGGCAACAACACACAGAGAAATAATTGCAATGTTTCTAAAACAGGCCGCAAAAGCATTAACATTTAAATAGGAAGCTAAATGTGCCTCGGAGTTATTAGTATTAGTGACCAAATGTCTCAAATATCAGCACTAACCCACAAGATAATAAATAAAGAAATGTAATGGCATTCCACCTTGTGATTTAGGCCCACAGTCCCTTAAATAATAGGTGCTAGTAGAGAGTGAATTTGTCGATAAAGGGTTTAAGGTACCAAGCAAGGTGCATGTTCCAGGATGTACAGGCATATAGATAGCTGAATTATTGTGATGAAATCTTTCCTGCCAGCAGCTGATATTGATGGAGTATTCAAGACTGTAAATGGCTCCTAGGAGTAATCTAAAAGACAATACTTATTTAGTTGCTGTGAATTTGCACTATATTTGATAAGGAATAGGCTTAAAGGAAATCTGCTAGTATGCCACCATTGCAACAGGACAGTTCCTGAAATTTCTTCCCTTTTACATTTTTAATGTTCCACTGTAAGTATTATTAAAAAGTGGAAGCATTCAAGGGGTACTCCGATGGAAAAAAAAAACATTTTTAATCAACTGGTGCCAGAAAGCTAAACAGATTTGAAAAAATCTTAATCCTTCTAGTACTTATCAGCCGCTGTATGCTCCACAGGAAGTTGTATTTCTTTAAGGAATTCTTTTCAGTCTGACCAAAGTGCTCTCTGCTGACACCTCTGACTATGTCAGGAACTGTCCAAGCAAATCCCCATAGAAAACCTATCCTGCTCTGGACAGTTCTTGACAGGGACTGAGGTGTCAGCAGAGAGCACTGTGGTCAGACTGAAAAGAATTCCATAAAGAAATACAACTTCCTCTGTAGCATACAGCAGCTGATAAGTACTGGAAGGATTAAGATTTTTATATAGACGTAATTTGCAAATCTGTTTAATTTTCTGGCACCAGTTGATTTGAAAAAAAAAATTTCCACTGGAGTACCCCTTTAAGTTCATAATGCTCTGCGGATTCAATGTCTGCAGAGACCAAACCTCATCTGACATTAATATCAGCACAAAAACGGTTCACCGGGGTCTTCATGGCAGACTGAGGTTCTGCAGGCAAGCTTTACATCACCAAACAAGCCAATCGTTCAATGGAGTGGTGTAAAGTACACCCCTGCTGGACTCCGAAGCTGTACAAATGTGTTCAGTGGAGTGCTGGATCATGCTTCTCTATCTGGCAGTCTGATGGACAAGTCTGGGTTAGGTTAATGCCAGGATAACGTTACCTGTCTGACTTTATTGTGCTAGCTGTAGAGTTTAGTAGAGAAGGGATAATTCTATGGAGATGTTTTTATAGGGGTTGGCCTGGGCCTCTTAGTTCCAGTGAAGGTAAATGTTATTGTTTTACTTGGACATTTGTACAATGTTGTGGGAACAGTTTGTAGAGGGTCTTTTCTGTTTCAGAGTGACTGAGTTTGGTGTGGAAGACGTACAGCTTCCCAGAGCTCTGACCCTATTCTCAGTGAACACCTTTTGGGTGAACTAGAACATGGATTGCAAGCCAGACCATGTCATCCAACACCAGTATCTGACCTCACAGATGCTTTTCTGGATAAATGGGCAAAAATTCCCACAGACACATTCCAGAATCTTGTAGAGCGTCATCTTCCTAGATGAGTAGAAGCTTTTATACCAACAAAGAGAAATGTACTTAGAATGGGATGCCCTAAAAGCTCCTGTAAGTGCAATGTGCAGGTGTCCAAATCCTTTTGTCCATATTGGGCCCGATTTACTAACAGCAGAGTGTAGTTTTCTGTGTGGGTTTCTTTTCCTGACAGGTATTTTCCCATGATATTTACTCTAATTTTTCCCCTATGTTTTGCACTTTTCCCTACATTTTTCTTTTTTTACAACTGTTCTAAACTGTCGGGTTTTTTAGAGCTCAAATCCATCACATTTAATGTGGGAACATTAGTAAATATGTTGTGACTTTTCTAAACTGTGAACATACCCTATTTTCATTGTGGCCGCGCACGTTTTCAGGTTTGTTTGTTTTTTGTTTGTTTTTTGTTTTTTTTTGGGGGGGGGGGATGATTGGAAAAATGGAGTAATGATCAGGATTGAAGGGTTTTTCGGTGGCAGATTTCAGCCGCAAAACCTGAGAATAAACCATTGGAAGCATAATAGTAAGTAACCCCATTGCATATATTTTTTGGAATATTAAGACTATACAGGATTGCAATTTCCTTCTATGTGCACTACAATGTAATAGTGCTGACTCTTTGGTGACTAAGCCTATATCTCATTCTGCAGTCCCTACCTCTAAAATTCTACATTCTGTCTTTATCTGTAGTGATAAATCTATATAGAGCTAATCATTTAATCTATTCAGACAAACAAAAGCTATATCCAGCTTGAACCCAGCAAAATCATATATCTGTATGGAGGCCCCACTGCTGTGTAAGTACAGTAAATCACAAGACCACATTTAGAGCAAATCATGTACAAGCAGGCTCCAAAATTAATGGCCAGTAATGTGCACATTCTGAATATATCATTACAAACATATTGAATGCTAATAATATTCCTCTTTTATATCCCATCCCTGATGCTTTATACACATATAAACTATGTCTGAGGATGAAAAAATCAGTGTGAATCCATCAATGGAACAATATAAATGTATGTTATACCCAAAAATCCTTTAATGTGCGCATTGGAACAATGCAGCTATATAATCAAAAACATTAAAACAGTGCTGCACTTTACACTATATGAGGGACATTTATTAGAGATGAGCAAATTTGAAAAATTTGATTCAGACGATTTGCCCAATTTTCCCAAAAAATTTGGTTTGATACAAATTTATTTGCGGTGAATCGCTATTAAAAACAGCTATTTCTGGGCTACAGAGGGCCTCAATAGGGGTGTAGAACACTTTGCCTTTGCATAGGGAGTGTTCGGGGTTAGTGATATAATACTTCAGGGAGATCATGTCAAACAAATCTTATTGATTTTTTTGATTGGGTGACTAAAATAATAGATGGCGGAGGGGCAGTAGATATCGCATATCTAGATTTTAGTAAGGCTTTTGACACTGTCCCACATAGAAGACGTTTCAATAAACTACAGTCTTTGAGCTTGGACTCCCATATTGTTGAGTGGATTAGGCAGTGGCTGAGTGACAACAGAGGGTTGTGGTCAATGGAGTATATTCAGAGCAAGGTCTTGTTACCAGTGGGGTACCTCAGGGATCTATACTGGGACCCATTTTGTTTAATATCTTCATTAGTGATATTGCAAAAGGTCTCAATGGTTAGGTATGTCTTTTTGCTGATGACACAAAGATATGTAACAGGGTTGATGTTCCTGGAGGGATACGCCAAATGGAAAAGGATTTAGGAAAACTAGAAGAATGGTCAGATCTCTGGCAACTCAAATTTAATGCGGATAAGTGCAAGATAAGGCACCTGGGGCATAAAAACCCTCGGGCAGAATATAAAGGGTGGGCCATTTATATGGATGCACCTTAATAAAATGGGAATGGTTGGGGATATTATCTCCCTGTTTGTGGCACATTAGTATATGTGAGGGGGGAAACTTTTCAAGATGGGTGGTGACCATCTTGGCCATTTTGAAGTCAGACATTTTGAATCAAATTTGTTTTTTCAATAGGAATAGGGTCATGTGACACATCAAACTTATTGGGAATTTCACAAGAAAAACAATGATGTGCTTGGTTTTAACGTAACTTTATTCTTTCATGAGTTATTTACAAGTTTCTGACCACTTATAAAATGTGTTCAATGTGCTGCCCATTGTGTTGGATTGTCAATGTAACCCTCTTCTCCCACTTTTCACACACTGATAGCAACACCGCAGGAGAAATACTAGCACAGGCTTCCAGTATCTGTAGTTTCAGGTGCTGCACATCTCGTATCTTCACAGCATAGACAATTGCCTTCAGATGACCCCCAAAGATAAAAGTCTAAGGGGGCCAGATCGGGAGACCTTGGGGGCCATTCAACTGGCCAACCACGACCAATCCCCTTTCCTGGAAACTGTTCATCTAGGAATGCTCGGACCTGACACTCATAATGTGGTGGTGCACCATCTTGCTGGGAAAACTCAGGGAACATGCCAGCTTCAGTGCATAAAGAGGGAAACACATCAAGTGGTTTGGACGTTGTGGGCCAGTTGAGTGGCCCCCAAGGTCTCCCGATATGACCCCTTAGACTTTTATCTTTGGGGTCATCTGAAGGCAATTGTCTATGCTGTGAAGATACGAGATGTGCAGCACCGAAACTACGGATACTGGAAGCCTGTGCTAGCATTTCTCCTGCGGTGTTGCTATCAGTGTGTGAAGAGTGGGAGAAGAGGGTTGCATTGACAATCCAACACAATGGGTAGCACATTGAACATATTTTACAAGTGGTCATAAACTTGTAAATAACTCATAAAAGAATAAAGTTACGTTAAAACCAAGCACATCATTGTTTTTCTTGTGAAATTCTCAATAAGTTTGATGTGTCACATGACCCTCTTCCTATTGAAAAAATAATTGGATTCAAAATGTCTGACTTCAAAATGGCCGACATGGTCACCACCCATCTTGAAAAGTTTGCCCCCTCACATATACTAATGTGCCACAAACAGGAAGTTAATATCACCAACCATTCCCATTTTATTAAGGTATATAAATATAAATATATAAATGGCCCACCCTGTAGTATATTTGACATAGTCCTGACCTCATTATCTGAGGAAAGGGATTTAGGAGTAATTATTACAGAAGACTTAAAGGTAGGAAGACAAATTAATAGAGCAGCAGGAAATGTTAGCAGAATGTGTGGATGTATAGGGAGAGGTATTAGCAGTAGAAAGAGGGAAGTGCTAATGTCGCTGTACAGAACACTGCTGAGGCCTCACTTGGAGTATTGTGCGCAGTACTGGAGGCCGTATCTCCAGAAGGATATAGATACTCTAGAGAGAGTTCAGAGAAAAGCTACTAAACTAGTACATGGATTGCAATTGCAGGATAAAACTTACCATGGAAGGTTAAAGGGTACCTCTCATCAAAAAAACTTTTGATATATTATAGATTAATGTATGCAGAATAACTTCACAATTGCATGTTATTAAAAAGTATGCTTCTTTCTATTTAATTTTCCACTTTGAAGAAATGACCACTAGGGGTCTCCCTACCAGTCCTGGCAGCAAGCATTTCGGACTCATGCCAGTCTGCTTTGTTCACAAAGGAGAACACTCAGAGCTGCCAGCCTGCTTTGTTCACAGCCTGTTTGGCTGTGAACAAAGCAGGCTGGCAGCTCTGAGTGTTTAGGACTCCAGCATGAGTCAGAAATGTTTGCTGACAGGACTGATCGGGAAAAATACAATAGAAAGAAGCATATTTTTCATTAACATGCAATTGGAAAGTTATTCAACATTCATTAATCTAAAATGTATCAAAAGTTTATTTGATGAGAGGTACCCTTTAAAGAACCTTAACATGTATAGCTTGGAAGAAAGAAGAGACAGAGGGGATATGATAAAAACTTTTAAATACATAAAGGGAACCAACACGGTAAAGGAAGAGAGTGTATTTAAAAGAAGAAAAACTACCACAAGAGGACATAGTTTTAAATTAGAGGGGCAAAGGTTTAAAAGTAATATCAGGAAGTATTACTTTACTGAGAGAGCAGTGGATGCATGGAATAGCTTTCCTGCAGAAGTGGTCGCTGCAAATACAGTGAAGGAGTTTAAACATGCATGGGATAAGCATAAGGCTTTCCTTCATATAAGATAGGGCCAGGGACCATTGAAATGATTCAGATTATTGGGCAGACTAGATGGGCCAAATGGTTCTTATCTACCAACACATTCTATGTTTCTATGTTTCTGTCATTTAGTATGACATGCAGATTACAGGTATCACTATTTGAATCACTGCTGCACAGAGGCACAATGACAGAGCCTGGTAATTGGAAACTTGGACCCATAGGAGGGCAAGTCTGGTGGCAGCAGCAGCGGTAATTCCACCTCCAATAGTGTATAATTGCTGCAGTGTGTAAGTTTCTGCAGTGATATAGCTCCTACTTGTATCTTAAAATTGAGCTGGCGGTCTGCCGCGAGGCCAACTACTGCCTGTCCGTGCCCCTGCCTCTCAGCACACCCCCATGCTCATTACTGATTGTCCACTTAAAAAGGAGGGACTGCAGCATCACCAACTTGCACAGGATCACATTCAGCCTCTGCGTCATTGGATGAGTGAGTGCATACTGCTCTAAGTTGCCGCATTGAAAAAACTTGTACTTGTATCTTAAAATCGAGGCGGTGGTCCGCCACAAGGCCAGTTACCGCCTGTCCCAGCCCCTGCCTCTCAGCTAACCCTAATGCACATGTCCACTTGAAAAGGGAGGGACTGCAGCACCATCAACTTGGCCAGGAGCACATTGAGTTTCCGTGCTGTTGGATGAGTGGGTGCATACTGCTATAAGTTGCTGCAGTGAAAAAGTTTGTACTTGTATCATAAAATTGAGCTGGCGGTCCTGCGTGAGGGCAGCTACCTCCTGTCCCAGCCCCTGTCTCTCAGTGCTGAGTGTCCCAGGTGTCCCAAATTCTGTCAAAATACAAGATCAATATAGCAAGGAGATTACATAAGGGCACAATGACAGAGCCTAGATGTAGCAACAATATGAGGCGACCATATGGCGGCAATGACACAGTCTGGAGGTGGCGGCAGCCTAAGTAGGCCACAGAGCGGCACAATTTTAGAGTAGTGTGTCAGTTTTTACTCCCTCTCAATGGTGCAGGCCTGACCCGGGAAGGCTACTTGGTAGACCCTGCCAGAAGGAAATGCCTGTCGAAAATATTAAGCCATGCACGTGTAAGTAAACACAGCTGGTACTGTGAAACTGCGTATAAAACTTTGAATGCTTAATCATTTATGGTTTAATATTCTTGCTCCAACCTGTTTCTTTGGATTCTTGTGATAATTCCAGAGATAACGCATGAGGACTAGCGTTGATCGAATTTTATAAAAAATTTCATTTGTCCCATTAGCAGAATTTTCTGAAAATGTTTTGTTCGATATGAATTTATTTGGGTCGAATAGCTATAAAAAACTGACATGAGCCAGTGGAGACCAAATGGTGGCAGAATGACACAGCCTGGAGGTGGCAGCAGCAGTCGCGGTAATTCATGCTCCAATAGTGTATAATTACTACTACAAGATCAATATAACAAGGATATCACATGGCAGCACAATGAATGACAGAGCCTAGAGGTGGCAGCAGCCTGAAAAGATTAAAGATATTTTTTTTAATGTAAATTGAAGATTTTAAATATATGGTGAACATAAATTTTTTTATTTAATGTGCCAGTAGCATGAGGAGACCACATGGCGGCAGAAAACACAGCCTGGAGGTGGCGGCAGCATGAGGAGACCATGTAGTGGCTGAATGACACAGCCTGGAGGTGGCACAAGCATGTGGAGACCATATAGTGGCTGAATGGAACAGCCTGGAAGTGGCGGAAGCATGAGGAGACCATATAGTGGCTGAATGACACAGTCTGGAGGTGGCATAAGCATGAGGAGACCATATAGTGGCTGAATGACACAGCCTGGAGTTGACAGAAGTATGAGGAGACTATGTTGGAGGTGGCGGAAGCTTGAGAAGACCATATAGTGGCTGAATTGAAGAGCCTGGAGGTGGCGGAAGCATGAGGAGACCATATAGTGGCTGAATGACATAGCTTGGAGGTGTTGGCAGCATGAGGAGACCATATATTGGCTGAATGACACAGCGTGGAGGTGTTGGCAGCATGAGGAGACCATACAGTGGCTGAATGACACAGTGTGAAGGTGTTGGCAGCAGGAGTAGACCATATAGTGGCTGAATGACACAGCATGGAGGTGTTGGCAGCATGAGGAGACCATATAGTGGCTGAATGACACAGCTTGGATGAGGCTGAAGCAAGAGGAGACCATATAGAATAGAACGACATCCGAATTCGAGCAATTTATTTGTTCCTTAAATACAAACCATCTGGGTCTTTATTTTATATCTGAAATAGAGAAAGAAGGTCTGGCATTCTTGGATATAAGTATCTATAAGGATAGAGAGGGTAAACTTCAGAGTGCAATCTACAGGGGAAAAAAACCTCCACGAACAGCCTCCTAAGGTGGGAGAGCTGCCATCCGGCCCCCCTGAAAAGGGGGATACCGAAGGGGCAGTATCTCCGCCTTAGGAGGAACTGTTCGACTAAGAAAGATTTTCAGTTACAGGCCTCTAATTTGAGGCAAAGATTCTTGGACAGAGGATACCCAGATTAAATTCTACATAAGGCATATAAACTAGCATAATCTAAAACCCGGGAGGAGCTCCTCACTCCAAAGACAGATATTAGAATATCTGGGAGATGTGTGACATAGAAGAAACACCTCAGTAGCTAATCATATACAGTACATGGGGGTGATGGATCGCTCTTGAAATTTGTAGGGATAGAACATACAAACATTCAAACCACCGGCATGGGGAGGAGATTGGGATCGTATGATCCTACAGAGGGAGGCGTGCTGGGTTTATGAACTGCAAACAAGTACACCTAGGGGGTTGAATGAACAACTCCAGTTTGGCCGTCTTATATAGTTCAAAATAGGGAGGAGGGAGTTTTGTGGAGGTGCGGACAGGTAGTGAGGGTGGGCTGTAGGCAGCCTTAAGGAGAATATTACACCTCCTAGTGTAGTTCGGAATAGAATTTAATAGGAGGTTCCGTAGCGGGACCACCCACCTAGGCACAGGGCAACTGTTTATTGGGCCATGTAGGCCCCTGCTAATCCCCCCCCCCAATCCTATATACCCTGTTAGGCTGGCCTCTCTCCCCCCCCTACTCAACACACCCATATAGAACCTTTGGGTGAACCATGAGCTGTAAGGGTTCTATGGTGTAATCTGGCCTTTACCCTTATCTATTAACCCCTTAAGGACTCAGCCCATTTTGGCCTTAAGGACTCAGACAATTTAATTTTTACGTTTTCATTTTTTCCTCCTCGCCTTCTAAAAATCATAACTCCTTTATATTTTTATCCACAGACTAGTATGAGGGCTTGTTTTTTGCGCGACTAGTTGTCCTTTGTAATGACATAACTCATTATATCAATGTATGGCGCAACCAAAAAACACTATTTTTGTGGGGAAATTAAAACGAAAAACGCAATTTTGCTAATTTTGGAAGGTTTCGTTTTCACGCCGTACAATTTATGGTAAAAATGACATGTGTTTTATTTATTCTGAGGGTCAATACGATTAAAATGATACCCATTATTACATACTTTTATATTATTGTTGCGCTTAAAAAAAATCACAAACTTTTTAACCAAATTAGTACGTTTATAATCCCTTTATTTTGATGACCTCTAACTTTTTTATTTTTCCATATAAGCGGCAGTATGGGGGCTCATTTTTTGAGCCATGATCTGTACTTTTTTTTGATACCACATTTGCATATAAAAAACTTTTAATACATTTTTTATAATTTTTTTTTTAATAAAATGTATTAAAAAAGTAGGAATTTTGGACTTTTTTTTTTCCGTTCACGCCGTTCACCGTACGGGATCATTAACATTTTATTTTAATAGTTCAGACATTTACGCACGCGTCGATACCAAATATGTCTATAAAAAAAAAATTACGCTTTTTGGGGGTAAAATAGGAAAAAACGGACGTTTTACTTTTTTATTGGGGGAGGGGATTTTTCACTTTTTTTTTCTTTTACTTTTACATTTTTTTTTACACTTGAATAGTCCCCATAGGGGACTATTCATAGCAATACCATGATTGCTAATACTGATCTGTTCTATGTATAGGACATAGAACAGATCAGTGTTTTCGGTGATCTTCTGCTCTGGTCTGCTCGATCACAGACCAGAGCAGGAGACGCCGGGAGCCGGACGGAGGAAGGAGAGGGGACCTCCATGCGGCGTTATGAATGATCGGATCCCCGCAGCAGCGCTGCGGGCGATCCGATCATTCATTCAAATCCCGCACTGCCGCAGATGCCGGGATCTGTATTGATCCCAGCACCTGAGGGGTTAATGGCGGACGCCCGCGAGATCGCGGGCGTCGGCCATTGCCGGCGGGTCCCTGCCTGCGATCAGCAGCCGGGATCAGCTGCGCATGACACGGACATCGCTCCGATGCCCACGGTTATGCATAGGACGTAAATGTACGTCCTGGTGCGTTAAGTACCACCTCACCAGGACGTACATTTACGTCCTGCGTCCTTAAGGGGTTAACTAGTGAATGGGAACTTCCCTCTGTGGATCATATCTGACTACTCCCTTTTACCTCCACAAATTATTAATTAATTAATGTAGAAGTGTCCCAAGTGACACTGATTTGATTGATTATACCCCTGAGACATTTGTAGGAAATCGGGGTGCCCTCTCTAATTATCATATCTCCTAAAAAAAAAAAAAAAAAATTATTCTGTAAAAATATCGCCAAATATCTGGTTAAACAGAAAGTTAAACAGATTTGTAAATTACTTCTATTAAAAAAATCTTAATCATTTCAGTACTTATGAGCGGCTGAAGTTGAGTTGTACTTTTATGTCTAAGTGCTCTCTGATGACACGTGTCTCGGGAACCACCCAGTTTAGAAGGAAATCCCCATAGCAAACCTCTTCTACTCTGTGCAGTTCTCGAGATAAGCAGAAATGTCAGCAGAGAGCATTGGTGCCAGACAGAAAACAACAATTCAACTTCAGCAGCTGATAATTATTGAAAGGATTAAAAAAATTTTAATAGAAGTAATTTACAAATCTGTTTAACTTTCTGGAGCCAGTTAATATATATAATTTAAAAATTTTTTTTTTTTTCCTGGAATACCCCTTTAAGGATTAAATGGCTTTATTTAGGAATACCTCATACCAAAGGGTTGTACATATATGGGAATGAGCACATACAAACCTCATTAAATATCCTCTTTACTTTGAAAGAAAATTGTAATATTGGCCGTGATCCATGACAGCCCGCTAATACACGTTACTATCCCTCTCCTGAATTGCGATCTGGAAGGGGTAGGCCCCACCCCCGCCGCATTACGCCAGGCGGTGATGGCCAGAGAAATAGGACGGAAGTGACGTAGAGGACCGGAGCGGATATGACGGCAGACGCCGAGTCCGGAGTCAGTGAGCGCGAGTAGCTGTGCAACCACGGCTCCCTGCATGACAGCAGGTTGCGCACTGCTCCGGAGACAATCAAATATCCCTGTAACTGTGAGTACTGGCCTGGCCAGAAACTATTCTTATTTGTAGGAACCCAGGAAATCAAAAGGGACAATATATGTTATGTCTTTTTGTTTATAGGTACAGCCACACACAAGAGCCTACAGACCCGGTGTCCTGGGATCTTTTTCTTTGCAGGAGAAATGATAATCCACTGTTGATTTAGTGGCAATATAGAGCTGAATATGGTAAATCTGTATGCTAGAAAAACCTTCTTTTACAGGTGGTACTGGGCTAATAGTAAACTCTGGTAATGATACATCATATTACCTGTAGCCCCATTCAATATTTTACCACTGATGAAGCTGCTCACCATCAGGCAGCAGAAATGCGTTTGGTGACTATTGAGTGCTAATTTGTCTATATGTGAAGCTCTGTACTGATATAATATTGATCTCTGCAAGTATCTGTTGTGAATATTGATCCCCTTTGGAGCTGTGCATGTTGTGCAATTAGCTCAGGGGAGAGAATCATAGTATCCAATTTAATACTGTTTTACCTCACAGTGGCCTTTTGTATATACTTTTAAACAGATGGAATAAAAGTTACATTTTAGGCACATATCCTTATATATGTTGTTTTGCGTTTACTAATAGTATTTCGAATGATGGATATGAGAGTTGAAGAATGGGCTTGACGTGAGGCCTCCACAAGTATCACCTACATTCTTTATTGGCTCTCTACTGTAGGCAGAAGATAAGGCTCCTGCCCCCCTCCCCCCTTCAAATTAATTCAGAATTCCCTATAATGATACGTTCATACTGCAGAATTTCAGCGGCTGACAATTTCGCCGCTGTAATTGTTCAGCGCAAAGAAAGAATATGTTCTTTCTTTGCGCTGAACAATTTCAGCGGCGGACAATTCCGCAGTGTGAACGGGTCTCGCAGAAGACCTGTTTACACTGATGGTAATGTTCACTGTGCGGAATTCCACTTGTGGAATATCGCAGTGTGAACATTCCCTTAGTGTAAATGAAAAGGGGCTTTCTAAACCAGAAAGCTCTAATACAGTGGTCTCAAACTGTGGCCCTCCAGATGTTGCAAAACTACAACTCCCATCGTACCTGGATAGCCAACGACAGTTTGAGACCACTGCTCTAACACATGCCATAGACCTATTAGAGTATCTACATTTTTGGAGCAGTGAAGGATTATTTTTCAGTTTACATAGTCAGAATATGTAAGAATAGACTATAAATGAGATAGAATAGATAAACAGGTGGAGAAGATGCATTTAGGGACATTATTATACAGCAGACGTTAGTGCCGGCATTTTTTTGCCCAGCAAAAGACTTAAATTGTGTTCTACATCTTCTCTTAGGGTCAAACATACTCTCTTGAGATATACTTTGCACATTTTCAGGAAAAAAAAAAACAAAGTAATAATAATCTTCAAAAGTAGATACCTGGACTAAAGCTCTTTGGGAATGATTTTAGAGATAGGTAGGAAAAACCTGAATAGCATTGCGTAGAAAATTCTTTTACTAATAGATGAATGGCAAACGAATAATCACTAGCAGAATCAATGGTTAAACTTCCATTAGTATAGACTTTAATAATGGCCTTAACACACAGCAATTATTGGCCAAAAAGTCAGATATCACCCTGTGTAATAGGGCCACCAATGAGCCGACGAACAAGAGAACATTAGTTAGTTGGGTGATCACTTCATTCTGACTACAAAATCACTGTTTATTGGTCGCACATCTCCTTGTGTAATAGGGGATGTGCCGAGGATGAACAAATTAAGCATAGAGCCACATGAACGATCCATGATCCTTGAACTCAGCAAGTTTGTAGTTTGGAATTTTCTTTCGTTTATGTTGTTCACCATGCACGATCAAGAACACAATAATGTATTCCTAATCGTGCACAGCAGAGGTCACAGGCACTGGCACATGTCAGCTGCTGATAGCAGCGATGATCTGCCAGTTATGATGCAGACCTGGCCTGCGGGCCCATGCCATATTCCCTTTACGCAACTTATGACCCAACGTATTGGTAACAATAAAAATGTTCTCAAGTCAGCAATTTTCCACCTCTGTGTAGGTGCTGCCTGCTTTGAATGGACCAGCGTGACCCATTGTAGCCACACAGCATTCAAAACTCACAAGGATTGCAGCCACACAGTGGTCACAGAAAGTGCACCCACACAGCAGTCACAGTGAGTGTAGCCACAGTGAGAATACAGCCTTTATGACTTCTACTACAGTTTGGACAAGGCAAAACTAAAAAAAAATATGCTAGATGTTGCTTTTTCAGGTCAGTATATCTGGAAGTACATCATTTTATACATATATATATATATATATATATATATATATATATATATATATACAAAAAAGAAGATTGCAGCACACATTGGTCAAAAAATTGAGGCTCTTAGCGCACTTTTTTGATCAAAAACGTGTCCCCCATCCACCACGGGGAGGTGGCCTCATTTAGGATGGGACCCTAACACACATTCTGAGCCTAACACTCAGATACCAACTCACCTCTGCTGGGCATATAGCCTCTGACTGGGTGACATGCTGGATCCATATACAATTTAAAACACCACCTGGGAGAAAGGGGGAGGGGTGCACAGCTAAAGAGGGTGCCATTCCCCCTGTGTAGTAAATACAAGCAAAAAGAAAAATAGCCAGCACAACAACCTAATACACGGGTGCACACTGCTGTGGCAGATACAGAGTATACAAAAAAGAAGATTGCAGCAGCACACAATGGTCAAAAAATTGAGGCTCTTAGCGCACTTTTTTGATTGTTTTTGATCAAAAAAGTGCACTAAGAGCCTCAATTTTTTGACCAATGTGTGCTGCTGCAATCTTCTTTATATATATATATATATATATATATATATATATATATATATATATAATCTATCTATATCCCATATTTATCGGCGTATAACACACATTATTTAGGCAAAAACCTTTAGCCTAAAGTCTATCTGCGTGTTATACGCCGATAAGCCGCTGCAGTTCAATGATTTAAAGTGGGCGCTTTAAATCAATGAACTGCAGCGGCTTTTGCAGGTCCAGAGACCGCCGCCGCCACCCGCTTCTCTGCCCCTGCCTATCCTGGGGTCCAGAGACCACCACTGCCCCATTGGCTCCCCCATCCCCGGTTTTATAATTACCTGTTCCCGGGGTCCACGCTACTTCTAGCTCCGGCGGTCTCCTGCGTTGTTGCTATGCGCTGCACAATGAGGAGTGACTTCTTCAACGCGACGTCACCGTCAGTGGCCCGGTGCACAGTGACAGCTAAGGACACCTCTGGAGCCAGAAGCAGCGTGGACCCGGGGAACAAGTATTTATAAAACCGGGGATGGGGGAGATAATGGGGCAGCGGTGGCGACATTCTCTGGATAGCCAGGGAGAGAGAAGCGGCGACAGCAGGACTCTAGACCCCTGGAAAGGCAGGGGGAGAGAAGCTGGCAGTGACGGCGGTCTCTGACCCCGCAAAAGCCGTGCTTCTGCGGGGTCAGAAACAATCTATCAGGGTATACACATGCACACACACGCACCCTCATTTTACCAAGGATATAAATATCCTTGGAAAAATCAGGATGCATGTTATAGGCCAGTGCATGGTATACCCCAATAAATGTGGTGTATATATATATATATATATATATATATATATATATATATATATATCCATTCTACATTATGAACATATAGAAAGTCAAACAATGATCAACTCTAACTCAAGCAGTGAAGAACACTTTCAAGATGTTTTGAACAATCGATTTCAGACATAATTTTTGAGAAAGATAAACTGAAAGCTGATAAGAGGTGTAATACATCCCATTAACAGTAAGAAAACCTCACAAAACAGCTTAAATGGGGTATTCTTATTTCAACTTACAGTTACATTTGTATGTAGGAAACAAATATTTCTGCAAATACATTAATTTAGCTAAATTCCCTCCTTTTCATATTCAGACTCCTTTCCTCCCCTTGTTGACAGCTCGTTGTCTTACAACTTGCTTTCAACAAGGGGAGGAAAGGAACAGGAGGGAATATCAGGAGAGGGAGGCAAAGTTTGTAAGATGATTGTATTTGCAAACACATTTAGCTTGATGTGTCCTACAGTTAAAGGGAAACTGTCATCAGTGTCACCCGCACTAAACAGTTGGGACAGGCAGGTAAGTGCGGGTGACACTGATGAAGATAATTATCTACCCTCGATCCATGGTCTGGTTCATCTGTTATCCTCATAAATCGGTGTCAGGTTTAGTGCGTGGCAGGAGCACTCTGACGTCACCACGCCTGTTTCTCCAATGGGGCCCAGTGGAAAATCAGCAGCGGTGATATCAACGTGCTTCTGCCATGCACCAAGCCTGCCATCGGAAGAAAAAAAGATAAAAGAAGAACAGAACCACCAATCGGAGGTAGGTAAGTATTGTTGTAATCAGTGTCACCTGAACTGCATGCCTATACCAACAGGTTAGTGCGGGTGAATCTGATAACATTTCCCCTTAAATACATGAGTTGAGATGGGAATACCCCACAAAAAAAGTATGTGCGACCCCAAGAAGTTTAACTTATGTTAATTCTGTCCCCTGCCTACTGCCAAGTTGTGCAGGCCTGATATAGAGAGAAGTTGCATCGAGGCCAGGAATACATTGGCTTGTATTAATTTAATTCTTATTATCTATATTAAAAGCCTCCGGCTAGCAAGGGAGAAATGAATCTCCCAGCCTAGATGACAAGGAAGGGGGGCAGTGAGGGTCCTCGGAGGTAGAAGGCCAGGAATGTAAAAGAAACCTGATTAAAAATGATCAGCACTTTATTAAAGATAATTCTGATTTATTTCTCCCTCAGCAGGACATAAATTGCATAGAGAGAAAGAAGATGCTGGCGCTGCCAGGCAGACTGGAAATCCTGTGCCAGCTTTTCCTGCACAGTAAGTGGTAGAACTGACTAGGCACCCTCTATTGCTATATGGAATATATCTTCTGACTTAGCAGAGATACAATGCTCAGTGAATGTTACCAGCTATTGACTTTACATCTATACACTAAACAACCCTTTATGTCAACAAATAAGTTTACTGCCAAGTACATAACTGTTCACCATGGTATTTTTTTTACATTAATAACCTTGCTATTAACCAGCTGTTATTGGAGAATAATGTAGAGGTTCTTGTGTTTGCCTGCCTTGAGTTGAGGTCAGTTCACATTATGTGCAGTTTTGATTCATTTTCTTATTCAAAGTGAGTTCTCTAGAGAACTATTTACATGAAGTAAAAGTGATTTGACCTATAATCACAAGTAAGGTGCTTTATGAAATTTGAAGCCTTTAGGATGTGTCCACTTGTTAAATTTTTCACACATTTTAGCTAACACGATTAATCTGGTTCTCCGGAACTCAGCTGATCCAGGCAGGGGCGGATCCAGATGCATAATTCCCCCACACTAGGTAGGCAGTATAGTTCCCCCATACTAGGTTGTCAGCATAGCTCCCCCCAAATTGGGTTGTCAGCATAGTTCCCCCCAAATTGGGTTGTCAGCATAGTTCCCCCCACATTAGGTTGTCAGCATAGTTCCCCCACATTAGGTTGTCAGCATAGTTCCCCCACATTAGGTTGTCAGCATAGTTCCCCCACATTAGGTTGTCAGCATAGTTCCCCCACATTAGGTTACCAGCATAGTTCCCCCACATTAGGTTGTCAGCATAGTTCCCTCACATAAGGTTGTCAACATAGTTCCTCCACATTAGGTTGGCAATATAATCCCCCCACATTAGATTGGCAGTATAGTTCTCCCCACATTAGGTTGGCAGTATAGTTCCCCCCACATTAGGTTGGCAATATAATTTCTCCCACATTAGTTTGGCAGTATAGTTCCCCCCACATTAGGCTAGCAGTATGGTTCCCCAACATAAGGTTGTCAGCATAGTTACTCCACATTAGGTTGGCAGTATAGTTCCCCCACATTAGGTTGGCAGTATAGTTCACCCACATTAGGTTGGCAGTATAGTTCCCCCCCACATTAGGCTGGCAGTGTAGTTCCCCCCACATTAGGCTGGCAGTGTAGTTCCCCCCACATTAGGCTGGCAGTATAGTTGCCCCACATTAGGTTGGCAGTAATGTTCCCTCCACATTAGGTTGGCAGTATAGTTCCCCCACATTAGGTTGGCAGTATAGTTCACCCACATTAGGTTGGCAGTATAGTTCCCCCCCACATTAGGCTGGCAGTGTAGTTCCCCCCACATTAGGCTGGCAGTATAGTTCCCCCACATTAGGTTGGCAGTATAGTTGCCCCACATTAGGTTGGCAGTAATGTTCCCTCCACATTAGGTTGGCAGTATAGTTCCCCCCACATTAGGTAGGCAGTGGCCCCCACAGACATACAGCCTCCAGCCATATACAGTGTATGGCTGGAGGCTGTATGTCTGTAGGCTGTATGTCTGTGTACTGCCCCACTTCAGTGCCTCGACCACCGCTCCTGGTAGGAGCACCGAAAATGAAGTGCCCCTTCCTCGCTGCTCGGCTCCACTCTGTTCCTATAGGCGCACACACGGGATGTCAGTGATGTCCCTGCATGTGCTACCTCCCTGCAGCCCCTGCATTTTTAAAGTTAACGCGGGACCGCAGAAAGGTAACTGGGACATCCTTGTGTGAATGTGACGGGGGAAATTATTTTGTGGGGTGGAATTTCCCCTCATCCCCCCCCCCAGGATCCGCCACTGGACCCAGAACAAACCACTTCCTCTGACACATTTCCCTCTCCTGAACCCTTTCCACTAAAGAGTACCTCTCATGATTTTGTTACATTTTATAATCCTCCCAGTTCACTGCCCCCTCCATGATAAACCACCCGTGCCTTTATTTTATTTATTTTTTTTTTGTTTTCTACCTTGACATTGCTTTGTATTTTCTGCTCAGTCTCACAGAAAAGTCTCACAGTCAGATTCACAGAATGGGAAGGTGCGTTACCCAGCAGGCTGTAACATCATCTGAAGCATACAGAGGAGAACTTCCTCCCTCACTCTGGGACACACAGCCCACAGCAGTTCAGTGTGTGAGATGACCTGTGATTGGCTAAGACTGCACACACACACCCTCAGCACTCCAGATTGCATTTCCTGTTTTTCGACTTCTGCCAGGACAGCAGGAGTCCAAAGTCTTTGTAAGAGATGGGGAGAAATGTGCTCTGGATAAGTAAGGAGACACCTAGTGGCAGTGTAATGTCTGTTTTTTTTTTGTTTTTGTGTTTTTCTGTTGTGGTGTCTGTTCAGGCACTAGTTTTTGTCTGAGCAGTTTTCTATTCTCCCTGGCTGGGGAATAGTTAATGCTCTGAGCCAATTTCAACTCCGGTGTGGCTATTTATACCCAAGCTCTGCTGCACTCTGGCTATGCTTTATCATGCACCTTAGATATAGTGCTACTCTGTCCATGTCTGTTTAATCATGCACCTTGTATTTATATTGTGATATTTCTGAGTTTTTAACCATGGTTAATAGTCCTGTTTAATATAGATTTTAGTCTGTAGTACATTTGTCGGTTTTTAGGAATATTGTATGTCCGTTCTGCTTTTGCCTTTATATATTAGTCTGTGTTCACACTGCGAGAATTCTGAACTGTTTCCCTCCACATTTTAGAGTTTGGGTTTTGAATACATCCTGCCTTGTATCTTAAAAAATATCCTGCCTAGTCTCCTGACCTGTGTTCCTTCACATTGGGAAGTTTGGTTTTCTTGTATCCGTTTTTATAGAGTTCATGATTGCTGATCTTTAGAGTTAATAGTACATGCACTGATCATAGAGTACATGATCACTAATTTAGTGTCTCCTCTGTGCTTTACCATTGGTCTATGGTTTCCTCTGTGCTTACTCACTGATCTGTGTTTTCTAAACTAACTGTTTATGTTAGAACTCTGTTCACACTGGAATCAGATAACTATGTTCCTGATCAGTTTAGTGTTTAACATTCAGTTCTTCTGTTCATCCCCTGCATTTCCTGGTTTCTGCTGTTCACTCATTCTATACCTTGTCTAGTTCATTTATTCACATTTGACGTTTATCTGGATTCCGGTTTCTGAACTGTTTGTTAGTACACTACATCCTACCCTGTTTGTGAGTTTATATTCTGTCCGGTATATCTGGTTGTCTGGTAGTTTTCCTATTATGTTTCTCGCCTGTGACCGACTATGTACATTATTATTTGTTTTTACGCCCATTGCACTTTAGATTAGGTAGGGACCAGCACCGTGGTTGTCGATCCACTGTTTAGGGCAGATGGGCAAGTAGGCAGGGAGAGTGTTATTAGGGACAGCTTAGGGCTCACTCTCCCTGTTCGCCCAGTCAGTCATGACAGGCAGCTTTTTTAAACACAAATAAAATATGGAAAACTTAATTTTGTAATCTTTTAATAAAGTACAATAGAAAGATTTTGGAGTGCAATAGCAAACATTAGTTGTAATGAGAGTGCCCCTTGAACCTTGCCTACACACTATCCCAACAACAAGGCATCTGTAGAGTCCTACAAAGGTATATCTGCATGGAATTTATATGATTTGGAAAATCAGCTAATCTGGAATTGACATGTATATGTTAAATATGTAAAACTGTGTCCATATTTAAATTAAAATGTTAGAATGGGATATGTGCTTGTCTCATCAGGATTTAAAGAGCAGGTACCTGTCCCCATGACTACTGGCCTATCCTTCTCTGCTCTGCAAGGCTACTCTATGGATCCAGATTGGAGAAAAAAAACTGTTTGCATAAAAATTTGGTGAACTGATAGCATTTATTTATACTGGTGTATAGTAAAGACCATAATACTACTGTAGTTCCTTTTTTTGTTTGCAAGCAGGAGAGTCTTCTACACATACACAGTTCAGGAGTTTGTTTCTTGTTACAGATCGAAGACTATGTTCATTTGCAGTGACTTTCATCCAACTTCCAAATTACCTAAACGACTTGAAAGCAAGCAAGGGAAATACAACAAAATTAAAAGGAGCGGCACAGATCCCAACCTATGCCTTAGAATCTAATTTTAATTTGCTGCTGATGGATGCAGTTCTGACCCACAGATAAAGAATAACAATGAGAACCAACACACAATCCTGGTAAGAAAACAACAGTTTCAGGAAGTTGTATTTAAAAACACAGTGGTAACCTACACAGAGATCTATAGAATAACATAACATGCATTGATCTTGCTTATGTATGTGTAACTATAAGTTCCAGTATGCCCTAATTAAAAAAAGAAGAAGCATCTTGATTAGTGTAACCTCTTGAAAGTTACACTCTAGCTAGATTTGCAACTCTTGACATAGGACAAAGTAATTTTTCTAGGAAAGCATAATGGTCATCAAAATAAAATATATTCAGATAGACTTTGCTACTTTCCTCGTAGAAAAAAAATTGTAAATAAAACTCACTTTGTATCTGAGAATGAAATGCATCTTCATTACAGTGCCCACATCTTTAGAACTGGAGTTTTCTTGATTTCTATTATGGAATGGATTTTCAAAAATCCATAGAGGTCATATTGACTTATAATGGGGCTCTAGTTTCAATTTTTTTACTATTTATAACAGCACAGCCTAATATCAGGAGCAACAGAACACTGAGAACAAGGAACTATGAAGCCAGCATGACTAGATTCAAATTATGTTTGGAGCATGGAGTTCTTCCTTAATCCTGATTACTCTTTAAAAGGAGAAATTGCAGAGCAGTATGATTCAAACAGACAAGTTTACTAAGATTTTCTGTCACTTTAAACCCTTTGCGTTTTCAGTTTTTTTCCTTCTCGCCTTCTAATAGACATTACGCTTTTAATTTTCCACCTAAAGACCAATATGAGAGCTTGTTTTTTTTGCTTCAAACTTGTGAGCAATATTTGGTTGATGGAGGTGACTGTTCAAGTCACATTGGTGTCTTTTTATAGCATGTTGTAAGACCCTATGCTTTAAACCCTTAAGGACCGGGCGTTTTTCAGGTTTTGCTCTTTCGTTTTTTCATCCTTACCTTTAAAAAATCATAACTCTTTAAATTTTGCACCTAAAAATCTGTATTATGGCTTATTTTTTGCGTCGCCAATTCTACTTTGTAATATCAGTCATTTTACCCAAAAATCTATGGCGAAACGGGGAAAAAAATCATTGTGCAACAAAATTGAAAAAATACAGCCATTTTGTAAATCTTGGGGGCTTCCGTTTCTACGTAGTACATTTTTTGGTAAAAATGACACCTTATGTTTATTTTCTAGGTCTATACGGTTAAAATGATACCCTACATGTATAGGTTTGATTTTGTATTACTTCAGAAAAAAATCATAACTACATGCAGGAAAATTTAGACGTTTAAAATTGTCATCTTCTGACCCCTATAACTTTTTTATTTTTCTGTGTTCATGGCGCTATGAGGGTTAATTTTTTGCGCCGTAATCTGAAGTTTTTGTTGATACCATTTTTTCATTGATCGGACTTTTTGATTGCTTTTTATTCATGTTTTCATGATATAAAAAGTGACCAAAAATACACTATTTTGGAATTTGGAATTTTTTTGCGCGTACGCCATTGACCGTGCGGTTTAATTAGCAGTATATTTTTTTTAATTCGGACATTTCCGCACGCGGCGATACCACATATGTTTATTTTTGTTTTTATTTACACTGTTTTTTTTTATTATTGGAAATGCCGGGTGATTCAAACTTTTATTAGGGGAAATGATAATTCAAAGGGTTAATTATTTTTTTAATTACTTTTCTTTTGCAATATTATAGCCCCCATAACAGTGTTCAATGCATCTCCATAGGGATGCATTGATCAGGGTTTTTGGCGATTGATTGCTCAAGCCTGGATCTCAGGCTTTAAGCATTCAATCGGCGATCGGACTGCAGGAAGGAAGGTAAGAGACCTTCCTCCTGTAGTATGGCTGTTCGGGAAGCCGCAATTTCACCGCGGCGATCCCGAACAGCTCCCTGAGCTAACCGGCACATTTTACTGTCACTTTTAGCCGCGTGGCTCAGCTTTGAGCGCGATCAAAGCGCGATCAGTGCCGCGCGCTATTAGCGGCGGGTCCTGGCTTCACTATGACGCCAGACCCACTGCGATATGATGCGGGGTCACCGTGGGACCCTGCGTTATATCACGGGAGCAGGACCAAGGACGTACTCATACGTCCTTGGTCCTTAAGGGGTTAAAGGAAATCTGTTATCAGTGTCACCCACACTAACCTGTCATATAGCCTTGAAGTGAGTGTGATACTGATCAAAATGTTATATATATTGTCTCGATCCGTCGCTGTGTTCCAATATAATTCATCATTTTCGTTTTATGCAAATAAGTTGCTTGAATGGGCAGAGCTATGGTCACTGCTCCTGGCACTGTGACATCATCCCCGCCAGGTGGGTGCTCCTCCCCGCTCATCTATGTTCATAATCCCCCTCCCTGCTTGCTCTATGCAACAGTACGGTGCATGTGCTGCTTCCTGGGTACACCCAGAAGCAGCGTTTGGCTGAGCTTCATTCTCGCTGCCATCTTTGACATGTGAGGAGTGTCCATGCGTCCTTACTGTCTGTCATCTCCTGTCATGTCTGCCACAGGAATGAAGCTCAGCCGAATGCCACTGCCCGGTGTACCCAGGAAGCGGCACATGCGCCGTACTGTAGCATAGAGCAAGGAGGGGGTGTCAGAGTCCGGAGTGGTATGCAAGGAAGACACAGGTAGTGGATCCTCTATGTCAGTGAGGTGATGTCGTGGGCCATACCAGGGGAACGGAATCTAAGGGGTTACTGGTTTTCACCAGAGCCCGCCGCAAAGCGGGATGGACTTGCTGTGGCAGGTAACCCCCAGGTCGTTCCACCCAATAGCGACTCAACCTCACTGACTGCTGAGTCAGGTGCGGTACAGAAGGACTAGGCAAAAGGCAAGGTCAGACGTAGCAGAAGGTCAGGGCAGGCAGCAACGGTTCGTAGTCAAGGGCAACGGCAAGGGTCTGGATACACAGGCAAAGGACACACGGGAACGCTTTTACTGGCACAAGGCAACAAGATCCGGCAAGGACAGGAAGGGGAAGGGGGTTTTTATAATGTGGAAGTGTTTGGTACGGATTGGGCCAGGCACCAATTAATGGTGCACTGGCCGTTAAAATTTCAGAGGGCCGGCGCACGCGCGCCCTAGAGAGCAGGGCCACGCGCGCCGGGACAGGACAGCAGGAGGACAGGGCAGGTGAGAAGATTGGGATCCGACCCGCGAGCGGGCGCGTCCCGCTACGCGGATCGCATCCCCGCCGGTGATAACAGTGCAGTGCTCCCGGTCAGCGGGTCTGACCGGGGCGCTGCATGCAGAAGAACGCCGTGAGCACTCCGGGGAGGAGCAGGGACCCGGAGCGCTCGGCGTAACAGGGGGATTATGAATATGGATGAGCGGAGCAGCCACCTGACATGGATGACATCATAGTGCCTGGAGCAGCGACTGTAGCTCTGCCCATGCCCCAAGTAAATAATTTGCATGAAGAGAAAGATATAAATTATGGCAGAAGGCAGCACCGGATCAGGACAAGGTACGTATCATTTTGATCAGTGTCACCTACAAGCTTGTATGACAGGTTAACGTTTGCCAACAGTAACATGAACACTGTTTTGAACACAGCCATCAGACGCAATTGATTTATGCTGCAAAGAGACCCGATGTTGGAGCAGGTTGCTAGCAGTCAGCCATTAAGAAAAAGTACTACTCTAGGGGACGTATTCAAGAGACATGAACGCTCTAATGAGTTATTTGTCACTAAAAAAAACAGTCACTGGCTGACTGACAGCACCTCTAAAGGTAACTTTTAGAGATGAGGGAACTTTTGAAAAATTTGATTTGGACGATTTGCTGAATTTTTCGAAAATATTTGGTTTGATCCGAATTTATATTAAAAATGGCTAATTCTGGACTACAGAGAGCCTCCATAGGGGTATAGAACACTTTGCTTTGTTCTAACACGCATAGGGAGTGTGCTGGGGTAGTGAAATAATACTGTAATTAAGAATGACATGCAGATTACAGACATCGCTTTTAGAATCACTGCCGCAGAGCTGCAAAATGAGAGCCTGGAGGTGTTATCAGTATGAGGAGACCATATAGTTGCTGAATGACACAGCGTGGAGGTCTTGGCAGCATGAGGAGACCATACAGTGGCTAAATGACACAGCGTGGAGGTCTTGGCAGCATGAGGAGACCATAAAGTGGCTGAATGACACAGCTTGGATGTGGCTGAAACATGAGGAGACCATATAGTGGCTAAATGACAAAGCCTGGATGTGGCTGAAGCATGAGGAGACCATATAGTGTCTGAATGGCACAGCCTGGAGTTGGCAGCAGCATGAGTAGACACTAGGGCTTCACAATCCCTAAGATTAAAAGATGAATTTTGAAATTTAAATTGAAGATTTAGGGTAGCTAGTGCTACCATAAAAAAAATTTAAGGCCCAGGCCCAGCAGCATCAGTAAACCATATATTGGCTGAATGTCACAGCCTGGGGTTGGCAGAAGCATTAGAGGACACTAGGGCTTCACAATCCCTAAGATTAAAAGATGAATTTTGAAATTCAAATTGAAGATTTAGGGTAGCTAGTGCTACCCTAAAAAATGTTTAGGCTCAGACCCAGCAGCATCAGTAAACCATATATTGGCTGAATGAAACAGCCTAGAGTTGGCTGAAGAATGAGAAAAGATGATATAGTGGCTGAATGGCACAGCCTTAAGTTGGCTGAAGCATAAGGAGACCAAATAGTGGCTGAATAGCACAGCCTGGAGTTGGCTGAAGCATGAGGAGACCATATGGTGTCTGAATTGCACAGCCTGGAGTTGGCGGCAGATGAGGAGACAATAAGGCCTCACAATCTCTAAGAATAAGAGATGAATTTTGAAGTTTCAGTTGAAGATGTATGGTACCTAGTGCTACCATAAACATATATAGGTAATGTCCTAGGCCCAGCGACATCACTAAACCATGTAGTTGCTGAATGACACGGACTGGAGCTGGCTGAAGCATCAATAAACCATATATTGGATGAATGGCACAGCCTAGAGGTGACCATATAGTGGCTGAATGACACAGCCTGGAGTTGGCTGAAGCATGCGAAGAGACCATATAGTGGCTGAATGAGACAGCCTGGAGGTGGCAGCAGCATCAGGAGTCCTGAAAGTGACCCGGTGACAGATTGGTATGGTGGGTGGCAATACCAGTACCCGGTGACGAAGGTGGGTGAAAAAAGGTCTGATGCGGAGCAATGTTTGTAACTGGGGAGCAGCGCCTTAAATCTGTTTGGCACTATCCATATTTGTGAAGTGTTGGTGTGGCACCATGGTCAATCTACTCTGATGCATCAGGCACTGGTGGTTGGAAATCCTGACTGATCCATGCCTGATTCATCTTAACAAAAGTCAGTCTCTCCACATTTTTCGTGGACTGACGAGTTCTCATTGGGGTGAATATGGTCCCCGCCGAACTAAACACCTGCTCTGATGGCACAATTACTGGCCGGGCAGACTCTGCTACTTGCGGCCACAAATCAAGTTTGGCTGCCCAGAAGTCCAGCGGATCTTCAAGGTGTGTTGGCATAGGCATGTCAAGGTATGCCACCACCTGCTGGTTTGGGTCCTGCTCCAGGTGTACCTGCTGCTGATGAGTTGCTTCACTATGTGGGTGAAGAAATCTACTCATCAGCGACTGTAGACTCAGGCTGCTGCTGATGGAGCTGGTACTGCTCCTTCCACCCCACCCCTCCCCAGCAGCCATGGCAGTGAAAGGTAAGCACAGGGGGCCTCCCGATTCAGACCTGCAAGAGGATGGACGATGATGCTAATAGGCATTGGCCAACTGACTACATGCCTCTGTAGTAGGTCACTTTGTCCTCCCTCTCAGTGGGTGTAAAAAAGGCTCCTATTTTGTGGCGGTAGCAAGGGTCCAATAAGGTGGAGATCCAGAAGTCGTCACGCTGCCGAATGGTGACAATTTGGCTTTCACTACGCAAGCAAGTGAGCATGCATCGTGCCATTTATGCAAGTGACTCGGAGGGACTCCCTGCCTCCATCTCCACTGCATACTGCCATGGTGTGTCTGGGTCCTCTGTCTCACCTTCCTCATAACCCTCTAGCTCCTCTGGCTGCTCCTCCTCTCCATTCAGATTACTAGAAAAACCGCCCATATGGTGAAACCTAAACCGTGCTCCTCTGTTCTCCTCCCCCTCCTCCTCCAGGGCTCATGTGGCGGTGAGATGTAGATGCCACGTCTCCAGTGCCCTGACCAGCCATCGTTTGCAACACGTGTTTTAAGAAATGAAGCAGTGAAATGACGTTGTTCATCCCGTAATCCTGGCGACGTACTAATAATGTGGCTTCCTCAAAGGGCCTGAGCATACGGCAGGTGTCACATATGAACTGCCACTGGTTCACATTGAAGATACACAGGGGAGTACCCCTATCCGCTTGGATCATCAAGAAATCGGACATGGCTTTTCTCTGTTCGTACAGTTGGTCCAACATATAGAGGGTGGAATTCCAGACTTTGTTGGGGGATGCCGTTCTGCCGCTGCAGCTCAAGGAGGGTGTGCTTTGTGGTGTACGAGTGGCTGAAGTGCATGTAAAGTTTCCTTCCCATTGTTAGGATGTCTTGCAAATGGGGGAAATAACTTAGAAACTGCTTCACAACCAGATTGAACGAAGCAAAGTCGCACACTATCACAGGACCAACGGCCTGAGATCATTGAGGAGGAAGCGGCGTGACCTATTCAAGTTGGTGTTGTGGCTGTGCAGGAACCACATTCACTCAGTGAGCCATAAAGGACATATATTGTCCATGACCATAGTTACAGCTCCATACGTCGGCACTGCGGTGCACTTTGGTACACACCAACAGGATCAAGGACTGGACTACCTTCTCTTCCACAAAATTGTGCAGGGCTGGTACTGCCTTCTTCGCAAAAAAATGACGGCTTGGTACTCTCTACTTTGGCTCGGCACAAGCCATCGTTTCTCTGAAAGGTGCAGAGTCCACCACTTGAAAAGGGAGGAACTGGAGCACCAGCAACTTGGACAGGAGCACATTCAGCTTCTGTGCCATTGGATGAGTGGGCGCATACTGTTGTCTCTTGGACATGGCTTCGCCTATTGATTGTTGGCGGAATGGCTGACTAAAAGTAGGAGGAGCAGGAGCATCTGGAGCGACAGAAGAAGGGTACGACACACAGCTCCCTTCGGCTGAGGTGGTGGAGTCTTGGCTGGCTGAAAGAGAGAGTGGCTTGCAACTGGGTGATGCAGCAGGCTGGACCACTACATCGGAGCCACGGTTCTCGCAGGCTGCTTTATGGTGGCAAAGCATATGTTGATGCAGGGCCGTGGTGCCAACATTGGGACCCTAGCCACACTTCACCTTCTGCCAACATATCCACGCATGTGGATATGTAAACCTCCTCCGGATGCTTAATGAAAAACTGCCACACCGCCGTGTAGCTGATTTTCCCACCAACAGTCCGCACTAATTGACTGCTACTGCCGCTGTGTCCAGGAACCCCTGTTTCACTACCTCCCGGGAAGGTAGGCTGCTGCGAAGCAGGTGGTCTCCCCCGGGCACGTTTGGCTCCAGAATTTCCTCTTCTGCCACCAAGCTGACTGCCAACCATGCTACCACCTTGCTGGCTCAGCTGCTGCCTCACTGGTAACCTGCAACTCTCTTCTCCTGATGATGATGAAGCCCCTTCTGCACCCGGCTCCCAATTGCGATTGGCTTCATCATTATCAGCAAGTGTCTGCACGTCCCTGATGTCCTCCTCAGGTTCCTCAACAGTGTCTGCTTCAGGACCCTGAACCCTGGCAACACCACCTCCCACTTCACTCATCTCATCACTTGCCCGCCTAGCAGAGGAAGCGACGGATGTCTCCTCCACTTGTTGGCTGAGCAGTAGCTGCTGACTGTCCTCTATTAGATCGTTCTCAGTGAAAAGTGGAGCTGAACCCACAGCATAAAATACTGCTGTAGGGGAGGGAACAGCATAGGACAGAGGCAATGGGAGGATAGGGACTTCTCCTGGGCCATCCCAACTGAGGGTTGTGTCTGAGGAACTCACACACTGTTGACTGGAGGGAATCAGATGTCACTTGTGATGAAGTGGATAACCAATCGATGATGGCAGATGGGTTGCTGGTCGAGATACGACCGCTAGCTGATACCAGGAGCTCCGGCCTCTCGCTGCCACTCCTGCTGCCACTCGCCCCTAGTCTGCTGTGACCTCTGCCAGATGAATTTAGGCCTCTGACACTTCTCTGTGCACGTCCTGGCACTTCTCTGCGTGATATACTTAGTGCGTATATGAGGGGAGTACAATACGTGTCACTGTGCTTAAAACAGTATTTGTTTAGAACAGCAACAGGTGTGTACTTTTGGCTGGCCTTTCACAGTATCTAGGCCCTTGACAGACAAACAGGTACAACATAGTACACTACTTAGAAGTATGTATGTGGTACGCACTGATGAGGGCAGAAAAATGCGGTACGCTTAAAAAAAACTTATTTTTGCACAACACCAGCAGAACACAACAGTTCTGCAGCACAAAAGAGCTGTGTACTAAACACAAAATTGCACTCTGTCAATGAGGATAAGAAATGGACTGCTGGGTATTACACCATCTACAGACTAGTATGACCAGCAGGTGATTTGTTGTGGAACAAAGACACAGAATTGCACTGAAAAATTATTCCTGCCTCCTCTGCTAAGATTTATGAAGTTGAGGCAGCGTGCTGAAATGTATGAGGCAACACACAGCTATTTGCCCCTCTCTTTAATAAAATGCTGAAGAATGTAACTGGGAGGTTAATGGCTTCAGTAAAAATCCTTTTCAGTGAAAAAAACACTGCTCTCTGTCCGCCAGAACGCTGATGGGACTAGGATGTGAAACGCTGCTGGAAGGAGCTTTTCTGTGTAACACACACACAGCGATGTCCGTCCTATCTGTATGCAGTGTAATGAATGATATGACAAGCCGCAAAATGGCTGACGAATATATAGGGCTGTGACATCATAGGGGTGACTGGCTGCTGATAGGCTGCATCCTGCATGGGATTCAGGGTCATCCCGCCTACTTCCCGCCTTGCCTTCGCGCCTTCCCAGTGTTCCTTGCCCCATATACTGACATGTGGATCCGCCATTTTAGATGCCCTGGAGCCTGGACTGCAGTATATGCAGTTTAATGAAACGATTTGCGCAATAGAATTGCAGCTATATTCGCATTCGAATATTTCATGAAATTTGTACCGAATTTGGGTTTGTCAGCTTCAATTCGCTCATCTCTAGTAACTTTGCATGTAAGCCGTGCTCTTTTTGATTATTGAACCTAGCTACCAGAGAAGTAAGGGTCAGAGGCTTGATTCACAAAGTTAACCAGTCCATCACCTATAGGACCAACTATGTTGTCTACATTTTAGTCTGCCCGTGTAGCTTTGTTTCTGTGGGCAAAACATAAGGAGCTTCTTCATCCGTATTAGAGAGCATCTTAGATCCATTATAACTGGAAAAGGAGCACCTAGACTACTTTTACATATTAACTTAAAGTTTGCATGATTATAAGGATCTGAATGTCCTAAGAAGGGAGGAGATAGACATAAAATGCTGCTCTAGTGTGAGGCGAGGTGACTCCTCAGACTGGAGTCTCTGGAGCTGACAGGTCTAAATGACCGTAACAACCTCAGTTCATTTTGTAATTGGATCCGTACTGCTGCTAGCATTTGTTTAGATGTTGTCATATTAACACTGTGATTGTCTATTTAATACTCACGTGTGAACAGCAGCGCAGATTTCCAGCCTGATGAAGTGCAATTGGGTGCAAGAAACAGTCTGTCGCTGTATAGCTGCTCCTCTGTATCTACCCACTGTACAATGTTAAGCTGTTTGCAAATAAACTTCTTCAAGCAAGCTGATACAGGTGAGTGCATCCTTTTCCACACCTCCACTTGATTTGTCTTTCTATGCACTTGTTTGGAGGATTGCACCCACGCCTATATCCTATACGGTGTAGACAGTACCATCTAGTTGGGAGACGCCAAGTGTCAGCAGCGGTGGCGGACTCTTTTCTCTATTGTAATAAAATGTTTCTATTTAAAAAATGACCTCAAAATGGGAGCATCTGTTTCTGAGATAGAATGCACCCCTCATTAACTAAGACAGAGGAATGGCAAGGATGATAGCTAAATTATAATTGATTTTATTAGTACATTTCCAGGTTAAATTAATTTTAATGGCTATGCCAATATATCTCATAAAATAAATCTTAACACAGTGAGAACTGCTGTACATAGCATACGGAAAATACAGAACTGTACGTATTTATTAAAATGCTTTCATGCTATTAAAAAATCATACAGTATTAAACTCCAATAACATTGTCTGACACTATCACATGCACAGAGGGAAGGGGGGGGGGGGGGAGATTTATCATTGGTCCCTGTGAGTAGTTGCTTCTCATTGCCCTTTTCTTTCTTTATTTTTTTTTTTGCATTTAAAAGTTTGTTTGATGTGTGGTAGATTTTGTGCAAGTACACCAAAGAAAGCTGCAATTTCTTTCTGTGTGTTGCTCTGTAATTCCTCCTGGAAATGTATGAATAAACTGACAACTGTTATTACTATTCTCCATGTTAATGAGCCAAGTCTCTTTACATTTTGACACTGTCAATATTGAATGGATTGCTTCAGACTGAGTAGCAGCATGTGCCAAAAGTCATTTTAACACCCAGTTTTTAATTTATGCCTTTTTCCTTCCTAATCCTTGTTGGGGAGGAAAATCAACAAAGGAGGAAGCTTTTGACTTCATATCCCGTCCTCATATATTGTTGTCATATCCCAACCCCAAATCCCGTCCTCATATCTCAACCTCACATCCCATCCTCATATCCCGAACTCCTATCCCCTCCTCATATCTCAACCTCCTATCCCATCCTCCTATCCCGACCTCTTATCCCGACCTCCTATCTCGACATCCTATCCCTACCTCCTAGTCAACCTCCTATCCCAACCTCCTATCTTGACCTCCTATCCTGACCTCCTATCCCGTCCGCATATCCCCTCCTCATATTCCATTCTCATATCTCAACCTTATATCCCATCCTCATATCCCGTCCTCATATCTCTACCTCATTTCCCGTCCTCCTATCTCTACCTCATATCCTGTCCTCATGTCCCGACCTCATATTCCGTCCTCATATCCCATCCTCATATCCCGTCCTCTCATCCCGTCTTCATATCCCAACTTCATATACTGTCCTTGTATCCCGTACTCATATCCCAACCTCATATCCCGTCCTCATATCTAATCCTTATATGCTGTCCTCATATTCTGTTCTTATGTTCTATCCTCATACCCTGTCCTCAGGTGGGACTGATTTGTGATGAAGATATTGTAAGCTGAAAATAGAAGGGGACGTGGTTTTGTGGGACTGGGCATCATTTACAAGCCAGACCAATGCACAAAAAGGGAAGATAATAAGAGGTGGGGCTTAAAATGTGGGCATGTCTTTGTGAGATGGGGTGTGGCTTGCAAGCTGGATTGAAACATTCACCAGGAGATGCAGAGGGGAACTTGTGAAGTAAGGTACTGGAAGTCCCATAAACTTGCATGGGACTTGAAACAAAAACCCATATTTTATATAAGGGTGTAGTTAAGGATTACTTTCACTATCATATCTTTTTATTTGACATATAAGTAATATGTGTACCAGGTATTATTGAAATATCTCCAGCCGTACGGAAGTCATGTGGGAACATACATTTCCAATAGATTTGCATGGGACTTTAAACAAAAACCCTGACCCTCACAAATGGGAGTAGTTAAGGGTTAAATTAACTATCCTATATTTTAAGTGGACATGTAAGTAACATGTGACCAAGTATTATCAAAATATCTCCAGATGTTTGGAAGTTATGCAGTAAGATATATTTCCCATAGACTTGTATGGGACTTTAAACAAAAACCCCAACCTTGGCAAATGGGGGTGAGTAAGGGTTAAATCACCTATCCTATGTTTGTTGTTGACATATAAAAAACATGTGTGCCAAGTTTAATGTTAATATCTTTAGCCGTTTGGGCGTGATGCTGGAACATACACACATTGGGGTAGATTTATGATTAGGTGTCTATTGTAGACACAGATCTACCCCCTTTACACTGCTTGTCTAATTTACGCTGTTGCTCAAGATTTACTAAAGTTGTGCACTCCTTTGATAAATTTTGTGCAAATATAGAAACGCCCCCCCCCCCCACCCCCCTCGCTCTATCGTGCACTCCTTCTCTGCTTCACACTTCACAGAGCTGTGGCATTTTCCCGCTGTACACTGCTCACATAGCTAGAAGTGCTGGAGCATCAGTGTGTGCCGAACAAAACTCTGCACAATTGTAAAATCATAAATCTTTATAAAGTACACAGAAGGGGAGATTCTCAAAGAATTTTGCACCAAAAAAAATCACAGAAATAGTTGTAGTTTTATTGTTTTTGTTTTCTTCTCATTTTAGATGCGTGAATGCGGAGGACTACTTCAGATTCGGCAGATAGTGATGATGAACAGCCTTTTTTTTATGTCAATAAAAGGGTTAACTAGGGCTGTGGGGGAGTGTTTTTTTTTTTAAATAAAACATTTTTTTCAATGTGTTGTGTTGTTTATAATAGAATTTTTAGGCTTAGTAGTGGAAGCCGTCTTGTAGACAGAATGCATTACTAAGCCAGAGCTTAGCATAAGCCCCAAAATCAGCTAGCACTAACCTCCAATTATTGCTCCCCGGTACCCACCCCCACAACTGGGCCTAGGCGGTAACAGGCCAATGTTATTTAGGCCAGTTACAATGGTCCTCGCCAACCCTGGTAACATCAGGCTGTTGTTCTTTGGTTGGTATCTGGCTGATAATGAAAAAATGGGGGAATCACACACATTTTTATTTATTTATTTATTTATTTAAAATAATTTAAAAAAGCATAGTGTTCCCCCTATTTTCAGTATCAGCCAGATGCCAACAAGCAGCAACAGCCTGACATTACCAGGGTTGGCTAGGACCATTGTTACTGGCCCTCCCCAGCATAAATAATGCCAGCCTGTTACCGCATAAGCCCAGGAGCGCCATTTTTGATGCTCTGGGCCTGTTGGTACTGGCTCTTCTCGGCACTCCCTTGGCGGTGGGTACCAGGGTAATAATTAGAGGTTAGCCTTTGCTGATTTTGGGGCTAACGCTAAGCCCTGGCATAGTAATGGATTTAGTCTATAAGACAGCTTCCACTACTAAGCCTGAAACTTAAATGATAAAAAATACAACACATTGAAAAAAAAATTATAAAAAAAAACACTCCCCACAGCCTTCGTTAACCATTTTATAGAAATTTTAAAAAATGCTGGTCATAGTCTCAGTCCACCGAATCTGACATAGTCCTCTGCATTCAGGGAGCCGCCAATTGTTGCTAAGCTACATCTCCCATCATGGAGGCTGTAGTTAGGCAACAGCTGAAGTCTCCATGTTTGGGAACACACTGCCAGAAAGGCTCGGTTCCCATTATGCAAAACGCATAATGAGAACAGTCAGGCCTGGACTGTTTAGCTTGATCTGTCCCTCTGCCCTTGGACTACTACTCCAATCATGGGACAGAGTCTGTCCCATGATGGGAGTAGTTGTAGTACCGCAGCGCTGAGGGATGGCACTTGCACATCCTCCGGCTGTGGGACTTTTAGGACTACTACTCCCATCATGAACAGACTCGGTCCATGATGGGAGTTATAGTCCAGGGGCTGAGGGGCAGATCACACCAGGTCATTCTCCAGAGACCCGCTGCGATCTGCATTTATTATCTGTAAAAGCCGGCGGCACATGCGGCTACTCTGCGCTGCCCGCCGGCTCCTGTATACTGTATCACACTTCATAATCCCAGCCCGAGAGACGGGAGCTCTGATTGGTGAATAGCTATTCACCAATCAGAGCTCCTGTCTCCCGGCAGCGGGGATTATGAATCATGAGAGATGTATACAGGAGCCAGCGGCCAGTGCAGTGTAGCTGCATGTTCCGCCGGCTTTTACAATTAATAAATGTGGATCGCAACGGGTCTCTGGAGAATGACCCATTGCGATCTGCCCCTACACCCCTGGACTACAACTCCCATCATGGTGTCAAGGATGCCTTGCAGTGAGGCCTTAAACTGTGAGTGACTACCGCTGTGCTATTTTTACATAAGCAAATTCACACCAGACAATGTTGGTATCAATCCCCTTCTCAGCACTGGCTCTCAAGGAGTTCTGCCCTTTATTAGAAAATCACATTAGTTTTTACAATTGACAAAAAGGGGAGGGTAAAACTATCGCATCAAATCATTGTTTTATATGCTGATTTGTTATTTGAGCATGGCGTAGCATAGGTCACTTATGTTGCATCTTCTCTATCTTGAGATTTTTCCATCCTTCCACAAATCCCAATATTTAGACTTCAACTGCTAACTTCTTGTATCTTGGCTCTATCCAAGGTTCTCATCTTAATTACAGGCAAAGAGCAAGCTGAAATGTTTTGAATTAAGGAAAACAAAGTTCTTCTGCAATATTATAGCAAGAGTATATAGCATTTAGCAAAGGCATATGAGTATAGATATAGCGATCAATATATCAGAATATTATAGACCCAGCAATGGGACCGAGTCTGTGCCATGATGAGAGTAGTTGTAGTACTGCAGCGCTGAGGGATGGCACTTGCACATCCCCCGGCTGTGGCAAATTTAGGACTACTATTCCCATCATGGACAGACTCCATCCATGATGGGAGTTATAGTCCAGGGGCTGAGGTGCAGATCGCAACAAGTCATTCTCCAGAGACCCGTTGCGATCCGCATTTATTAACTGTAAACGCCGGCAGAACATGTGGTTCCACTGTGCTCCCCACCGGCTCCTGTATACACCGCTCATAATTCATAATCCCCACCCCCAGGAGACAGGAGCTCTAATTGGTGAATAGCTTTTCCCCATTCAGAGCTCCCGTCTCCTGGGCGGGGAATATGAAATGTGATACAGTATACAGGAGCCGGCGGGCAGCACAGTGTAGTCGCATGTGCCGCCAGCTTTTACAGTTAATAATTGCGGATCGCAGCGGGTCTCGGGAGAATGACCCGGTGCGATCTGCCCCTCAGCCCCTGGACTACTACTCCCATCATGGGACCGAGTCTTTCCCATGATGGGAGTAGTTGTAGTACTGCACTGCTGAGGGATGGCACTTGCACATCCCCTAGCTGCGGCACTTTTAGGACTACTATTCCCATCATGGACAGACTCTGTCCATGATGGGAGTTATAGTCCAGGGGCTGAGGGGCAGATCACACCAGGTCATTCTCCAGAGACCCGCTGCGATCTGCATTTATTATCTGTAAAAGCCGGCGGCACATGCGGCTACTCTGCGCTGCCCGCCGGCTCCTGTATACTGTATCACACTTCATAATCCCAGCCCGAGAGACGAGAGCTCTGATTGGTGAATAGCTATTCACCAATCAGAGCTCCTGTCTCCCGGCAGCGGGGATTATGAATCATGAGAGATGTATACAGGAGCCGGCGGGCAGCACAGTGTAGTCGCATGTGCCGCCAGCTTTTACAGTTAATAATTGCGGATCGCAGCGGGTCTCTGGAGAATGACCCGGTGCAATCTGCCCCTCAGCCCCTGGACTACTACTCCCATCATGGGACCGAGTCTTTCCCATGATGGGAGTAGTTGTAATACTGCACTGCTGAGGGATGGCACTTGCACATCCCCTAGCTGCGGCACTTTTAGGACTACTATTCCCATCATGGACAGACTCTGTCCATGATGGGAGTTATAGTCCAGGGGCTGAGGTGCAGATCGCAGTGGGTCATTCTCCAGAGACCAGCTGCGATCCGCATTTATTAACTGTAAAAGCCTGCGGAACATGCGGCTACACTGTGCTGGCCGCCGCCTCCTGTATATACCGCTCATAATTCATAATCCCTGCCACCAGGAGACAGGAGCTCTGATTGATGAATATCTTTTCACCAATCATAGCTCCCGTCTCCTGGGCGGGGATTATGAAATGTGATACAGTATACAGGAGCCGGCGGGCAGTGTAGTCGCATGGGCCGCCGGATTTTACAGTTAATAAATGCGGATTGAAGAGGGTCTGGAGAATGACCCGGTGCGATCTGCCCCTCAGCCCCTGGACTGCTACTCCCATCATGGGACCGAGTCTTTCCCATGATGGGAGTAGTTGTAGTACCGCAGCGCTGAGGAATGGCACTTGCACATCCCCCGGCTGCGGCACTTTTAGGACTACTATTCCCATCATGGATAGACTCTTTGGTACGTGTCCTCCGAGGTGGTGTATATTTGCGCAAGAAAAGTGCATTTGCGCAATTTTTTTTTGCATTTAAAAAAAACACTCAGTTAATAAATTTGATTCTACAGTAGAAAGTGTGCTATGGTAAACTTAACCGTAGACATGGCTATGAAGAATTCTATCAAATTTTGCGCCAAAAAAAACGCTAAAAACACTCTTTTTGTGTTAAAAAATAGACAAAAAAAGTTCTATATACAATGATAAATTCCCCCCATTGAGTTTTAAATATATGTAGATTTAGGAAGAATAACAGAGGAATGACACAATACGAAGTTCCACTGATCCAGCATTATATTTTATGGCCATTTTACATATTTACTAAACAGATATGTCAAGAAGGCTGACAGGTCTTCTTTAATATTCCTTTTGAGTCCCACTCCTTGTTAGCTGTATAAGAATATATTATTTAAAAGCCTCATCTACATGTTTTGTATGACAGCTGACTGATCTGTCATTGTGACATTGTGTTCTCTGCTGAGCCACAGTAAAAATTACCAAACAAAGGTATCTCTTTAGAAAGTCCCATAGACTTATTCAAAGATAGGGGTACCCATTGTGAGAGATATCTCAACGGCTTGCTTCCATCTTATGAAAATTAAACTAAAAAAAACTGAAACTTTATTGAATAAACTCTAAAGAATATATTATAACCCAACATAAACTCTTAGAATAAATAAAGTATCAGATGATATATAAAGAAGTTTCATTGGAAATACCTTCAATGAAGAAGTTTTCAAATATAAGCAGACTATGGAATATCCTACCACTGGGACCCTCAGTGATCACCTAGAAACTGTTTTCAATTATCCTGCAGCACCACCTCAGGGGAAATGAAGCATTACACAGTTGTCATTAACATCAATAAACTGTCCTTGTAATGGATGGACATGCCAGGTTCTCCGCAGGGAGAGACGCTCTTTACAAGTGCTTTCCAGGTTGGCTCATTGGTGAGGGCCAAAATGAGAGACTTCCATCTGTCTGAAAATAGTTTGTGTTTATTTTTTCCTTTTTAAAAAAAAGAAAACTACAAAGGCATTACTTAGTTTTAGAATGTCACAGTAATCATAGTAGATAATGAATAGGTCCCATGTTTGATGTAAAATAATCTATGAAGGAAATGACAAATTAGTATAATTCAATGATTCTGGAAGGCTACAGTAAAAATAAATGTTCTAACAGTTTATCTAAGACACAGGTGGCTGTGTCATTTCCTGCTTTATGTTAAATGGTGTGTGGCATGGCCTATAACCAAGTCTGCGTGGCAGCAAAGTCCCTTAGAACAGCTTAGTCAGCTGTATGAATGGCATCCATGTCCTAACCAGATGGTGAGAGGCTGGCCCCTCCAGCCAGGCTGCCAACTTACACCCCCTCCCTGGGATGTCCTTGAGCCGGTCAGGGTGTGGGACAGTGACAGAAGGCAGCAAGCAGGAGGACACAGGCAGGAGGTTGGGTAATGGAGCCTTAAATGCCAAAGGACTCAAAGTATTCAGCTATTGCAGGGACATCTTTCACAAATAATCATGTAGTCACTGGAGTCACTCACAAGGAAGCCTATATCCCAGCATGACCTGTCTATAATGCCTCATTCACAGTATAAAATATGTGTCTGAATCTCTCACAGGCTGTTTGTCAGTGTGTCTCTTCATGCACGGCATCCGCTGCCTGTCTGCCTCTCTCTCAGCATTTTTGTTTGTTTTTCTGCCAGTCAGGTTCACTTTTAGAACTGTCTGTCTGTCTAGCTAAAGTCATCTATATAAATTAGCTTGGCGATGGCCTGTCTTTATAAATTATGTCATAGCCAATGTGTCTCACTCAGACCTTGGTCTGTCTCGGTCTCTGGTATGGAATGTCTTTCTCCATCACCCTTACACTTTATTGTCTGACTTTCAACATTATCTTCTTGTCTTTCTGCATGATTCATGCAAAGTGCAGATTTTTGTTTGTTAGCTATGCCATTACCTGCCTCCTTCTCCCTCCTCATATTTATATAATGTGCATATTTATGTAGATGTACTGTGCTATCATAGATAGCTTGTATTATCTCAGGTTAGAAGGGTATGGTTCAGAAAAGAAGACTATACAAGGTATAAGGTCACAGACAATCGAGCATAAGATAGACCAAAGCTCCACTGCAAAGACTTTTTCCAGTGGGATTTCAGAATGTTGGGAAGACCTTGGAAAGACATGTGTGGCAAATGTGATAAAGTCTGAATAATTAAGCATTTGCTCTTTTCATGTTTTGCCTCGGAAGGTACATCTCAAGGGATGGGTAGGAGGGGGTTTGTATACCCACTTCATATGTGGCTCATGAAAGGAACTTTACGTTGTAGGAGAGGGGGCAGAGCTGGCAGGCAGCAGCAAGAAGACAAACTCAAACAGAATAATTCAGTGTGTTTTCACAGGGAGCTGAGAGAGATAAGTGAGCTTTAATAGATACACACAGAAAAAGATTGGCAGCAAAACTAGGCGGCAGGAAGGGTTGTGTATATTAAAAGGTGTACCACCTCCTCTAACAGCTCCATAACAAAGGAAGCATGCCCACCACAATTGTCGACATGAGGGAACAGGTACCGAGCAGGCGATTCAAATCAAAATACAAAAGCAAGTACAGATGGATCAGATCTGACAGAGAATAGATTACCACGACACAGAAAATGTTAGGCTGTTCAGAGATTTAGCCATATGTAAGAATTTTTTTTACACTTAATTATAAAGCTGTGGCTTGCGAAATGTCTTTGGATGAGTATAATGATCAAACCAGGGAAATTATGAAAATAGCTGAGGCAGAAAAGTGCAAATTTCACAGTATAAAAATACATTTTGCAGTTGAGCAGAAGAGTTAAACATGTAATCAGACCAGCTGCCCTTTTTAAATTGGGGTCCACCACCAGTCAAGGGAAAGGTGGTCTCTTATTCCCCTTTGCTATTTGGCCCTGTGGCAGTGCCAACTGCCCTTGGTAATTTCATTATGACATATCACATAATAATTAAATATAGTAGATCATATTTATTAATACTGTCATAGTTATACCAGATAAAACTCTACTAGACAAATTGAAATTGTGCAATATTTATCATAGTTATTCAGTATGTCATTTGACACATGCATTCTGCAGCAACTTGTTGACTTTAAATTATGAATTTAATTGTGTGGACCCTGAAAGACCAACAATCCCTTTGTCATATGGTTGGTGCCCAAAGTGTGAAGTGCAGAAATGAGTCCAGACACTGGGATAGCCTGGAAACAACTTGGAACATTACTGAATGTTCTGTGTAAATCTTATTATAACACAGTCTTTTTAGTGCAGAGTAGAATGTTACACTGATCACTGTCCCTTTAAGAGTTGCTTGGATAGCAGAAAAACTGACTGGAAAAACTATGGTGTGCTTGTCACATGTGTAGGTGATATACTACTGTAGATGCAGATGCAAACAAGAAACTAGAAGGCCAGGTTCACACAGGCAAAAAATGTGCGGAATTATAAACACAACAAACGGACATTCCACACATTTGACTAAACGGCGGGCACTAGGTCCGCTCGGAAATGCAGAAAGAATAGACTTGCCTATTCTCTGTGGATTTTGTAATTGGAACATGGATACCATGGCACTGCAATAGGCTTATTTGATGAGTGTAGATTTTTTGGCCAGCATTTTAACTGTACTTCCAAAAGTGATTACACAGTAATCTTACAATCTAGTCTGGCATTGTCTGTAAGAACCATCCAGTGGTGAATTGTCCAGCCAGATTAAAGTGGTACTCCAGTGGTTAAGGCGTTTTGAACATTTTGTTCAGAACGCTCGGGCCTGTGGCAGTGATAGTGATGTCACAGCCACGCCACCTCGTAACGTCACATCACGCCCCCTCTCATAGATATGAATGGAGGGGGCATGATGTGATGTCATAAAGGGGCGTGGTCGTGACGACCACTGCCACAGGAACCCAGTGTTTGTTTAGAATGCCAGCTGCTGCAGGAGATCCCTGCGATCAGACCTCTTATCCCCTATCGCTTGGATAGGGGTAAGATGTCTAGCAGTGGGGTCCCCCTTTAAAGCCTGCTTATTAGACTGCCATGTGGCCACTCCATTAACTCTCCAAACAAAAGCAATGTACAGAGAGATGAACATAGTGGTGGTTGAAAAAAATTGCTTCCACTCCATTCACCCAGGGGGCAAGAGACCAACTTGTTCCTGAACTATGTGATTCCAAAGTTCTGACCCCTGTCCCCCTATAAGGCAGTGAAGCATACAAATTTACAGTATCTACTCACAACAATGACCAATATGCTTCACAAAGGAAAACATTGCAAGTTGATGAAACCTGTGTTATACAGACTTATAGTAACATACAGAATAATTAATTGACTGGATAAGCTGTAAATGACAAATCTGCTTCTATATCTTTCTATTAATACACAAGATAATACTGCAGCAGATTTTCTACATTGAGTCTTATGTGCATAACCTGCAAAGAATCGGATAATAATAATTATCTTAATTAAATCAAATTTTGATAAGACTTGCAGCTGCCACTTATTGGATTGTTGCTGCATTAATAGAAAGCTGTTATTTAGTTTAGACTTGTAAGACTTTTGTCTTTAGCTTCACCTTTCCTTGTGACAATTTGTGACATTATTTTGTGGATACTATCCTGTATGCATGACAAAAAAAATCAGATTTTAGGAATTGATTGTGTTACTGATAATAGAGCATTGATTTAGATTGATCTTAGGCATAGTGAGTTTTACTATGAACAAAATATATACATTTAAACCCAAATATTAGATGACAATAGTAGTCACGATGCCTAAATAGGCAAGGTGATTGAAATGTAAAATTAGATCATTTTAGTCCAATGAGGTCTATAGCCTTTATGGCTGTTCTGCTTCCTCCTTAACAGAACCCAATTACTTTTCCTCTCCGGAACCTCATCTGTAATGCTGTTGTTCAATTTACATACAGTATATGTTTATGTATAACTAAGAATCTTTTACTACGTAATACCTATTTTATTATGACCATCTAGTTATTTTGATCCCGCAAGTTACATTGGCCTTAGATTATTGGCAAAATTTTCCGATAAAATTTGGTTCGGTCTGAATTTATTTTCTGCGAATCTGTATTAAAATCGGCTATTTCTGGCCTACAGAGAGCCTCAATAGGGGTGTAGAACACTTTGCCTTGCTGTAACACAGAGGTGTGCGCTGGGTTAGTGGAATAATACTGTTATTCAGTATGGAGGAATAAATGCACAAAGTGGGCAGAAGAAAGTTGCTCCAGTCGGCGCTTCACCGTAATGTGAATAATAGATGCTGGATCAATGGAAGGGATTCGGATCACAGGATGAGTAAGATGAAAAATCATTTATTGGATACAGCGCTAGGACTACGCGTTTCAAAGGGTTAGACCCCCCTCTTCGTCAGGTGCGATGATTGGTTCATTTCACAAAGTGTCATTTTATACATAAAAAGCCTGTGAAAATAAGCTGTAAAATAGGGCTTTTTATGTATAAAATTATGCTTTGTGAAATGAACCAATCATCGGACCTGATGAAGAGGGGGTCCAACCCCTTGAAATGCATAGTCCTAGCGCTGTATCCAATAAATTATATTTCATCTTACTCATCCTGTGATCTGAATCCCTTCTATTGATCCGGCATCTATTATTCACATTACGGTGAAGCGCCGACTGGAGCAACTTTCTTTCCACTTCGTGGATTAATTCCTGCATGTACAACCGTCACGAGACTACTCCCGGACAGGTTAGCTCCTGGCTGCATCCCGGCTACCTGCCCACGGATTGGGCGACTTGCATCATTAGGTGTTATGCTCTAAGCATAACACTATCACCTGTCTTTTTCCATTTTATATTGGAGTAACGGCACATTCTTACGCTTTTGCTGTCTTTTTGTTTCACTTTCAACTATTATTCAGTATGACATGCAAATTAGAGGCATCACTATTAGAATCACTGTTGCAGAGCAGGACATTGACAGAGGCTGGAGGTGGCATCAGTATGAGGAGACCATATAGTGGCTGTATTACACAGCGTGGAGGTGGCGGCAGCATGAGGAGTCCATATAGTGGCTGAATGACACAGCCTGGAGGTGGCGGAAGCATGAGGAGACCATATAGTTGCAGAATGAGACAGCCTGGAGCTGGCAGCAGCATGAGGAGAACATATGGTGGAAGAATGAGACAGACTTGAGCTGGCATCAGCATAAGGAGACCATATAGTGGCTGAATGACACAGCCTGGAGGTGGCGGAATCATGAGGAGACCATATAGTTGCAGAATGAGACAGCCTGGAGCTGGCAGCAGCATGAGGAGAACATATGGTGGAAGAATGAGACAGACTTGAGCTGGCATCAGCATAAGGAGACCATAAAGTGGCTGAATGACACAGCCGGGAGTTGGCAGCAGCATGAGGAGACCATATAGAGGCTGAATTACACAGCCTGGAGGTGGCAGCAGCATGAGGAGAATATATGGTGGCAGTATGAGACAGCCTGGAGCTGGCATCAGCATGAGGAGAACATATGGTGGCAGTATGAGACAGCCTGGAGCTGGCATCAGCATGAGGAGAACATATGGTGGCAGTATGAGACAGCCTGGAGCTGGCATCAGCATGAGTAGATCATATGGGGGCAGTATGAGACAGCCTGGAGGTGTCATAAGCTTGAGGAGAACACATGGTGGTAGAATGAGACAGCCTGGAGCTGGCATCAGCATGAGGAGAACATATGAGGAGAACATGAGGTTCACACAAGAACCTGCCAAGTTTGACTTCAACTTTCCTAAACCAAGAAGGTCCTATCCCTATGGGCGTAGCATTAAATAAGAACAAAACTTGGGAAAGAATGACCATCTTAATAATTGCCGATCTCTCGGACATCAAAAAGGGCATCTTACTCCAAACTCCCACTCTTCATGTCAAATTAGATACAAAAGTTATAAGATTATCTCTGTGAAAGCTATCAATTTTAGATGACATCTTATCCCCTATCCAAAGGATAGGGGATAAGATGTCAGATGGCGGGGGTCCCGCTGCTGGGGACCCTCGAGATCTCGGCTGCAGCACCCCTCTGTCATTACTGCACAGAGCAAACTCGCTCTGTGCGTAATGACGGGCAATACAGGAGCTGGAGCATCGTGACGTCACGGCCTGCCCCCTCAATACAAGTCTATGGGAGGGGGTGTGGTGGCCATCACGCCCCCTCCGATAGACTTGCATTAAGGGGGCAGGTCGTGACAGCACGACGGGGCAGAGCCGTTATGTCATGATGCTCTGGCCCCTGTATCGCCCATCATTACGCACAGAGCGAGTTTGCTCTGTGCAGTAATGAAAGCCGGATGCTGCAGCCGAGATCCCGGGGGTCCTCAGCGGCGGGACCCCTGCCATCAGACATCTTATCCTCTATCCTTTTGGATAGGGGATAAGATATCTAGGGGCAGAGTACCCCTTTAAAGATCTTGAGTTTCTCCATTGATGTCTCTATTTCTTCATCCAGTGGAAGGAGCACCAATTTACCCCTGTTTATATCTTGACCGGAGACTGAACTAAAGGTGTCAAACATCTTAATAATTAAGGGGACTTCTTCCCGGGGATTAGTTACAAATAACAGAATATCATCTGCATACAGCTGGATCTTATTACTCACCCCCTCTACTCCAAATCCCTTGGAATTCCCCTTCTCTTTAATACATACTGCCAGTGGTTTAAGATATAACATAAATAGCAAAGGTGATAGGGGGCACCCTTGCCTGGTTCCCCTACTCAATTCAAAGTTTTTTGATGGAATACCATTAATCAAAATATACACTTCCGGTGGATTATATAGTCATTTAACATAATTTATAAACCTCGGACCCAGCCTGAAGCGCTCCAAGATTCTCCAAAGATATCCCCACTCTACCCTGTTGAACGACTTTGTAGCATCCAATGACAGGATAGAGCGGGGACCAGATCCATAAAATTGCATAGCCTCATAAACTCCTTGTATATTCCTATGTACTGTATGTCCTGGAATAAATCATCCTTGTTCTTCTTCTACAATCTATTCAATTACTTTATTTAATGTTCTTGCTAAAACTTTGGCAATTTATTTAATATCTGTATTCAATAAGGATATGAGGCGGTACGACCCCACATCCAACGGGTCCTTTTCCTGTTTCCTAATAAGCGTAATATTTGCTTCCCGCATTGATTTAGGCAGGATTCATTTACAACTACCAACAGTTTTGGTAATAAAACATTTGCATAATTTCTATACATTTGAAAAGGCAGGCCATCTGATCCAGGAGTGGTATTGCCGCCAATTGACGATTAAGCCTCCTGTATTTCCTGGATCGAGATCTCCCGTTCCAGTTCTGCAATACTTATTTCTGACAATTTTGGTAATTTGACATTATCTTAAAATATACATACCTCTTCATCTTTTGATCTCCCTTCTTACCTGTACAAATCTGAGTAAAATGAAACTAACCCCAGTTCTTTCTTTTCACTGTCACTTATTATCTCTCCTCTGCTCCTTAACATATGGTTTCATTATTTTCTCTCCAGTTTTTAAAAGTTTGGGCTAGTTATTTGTTAGGTTTCCCTTTTTCAAAATAAATTCTCTGCCCCAGAAATTGCATTTTATGATGAGCTTTTCTAATAGGTAAGACGAATATTTATCTCTTAACTTCTTATGACATTCTTTCTCTGTTTGTATAGTCGGTCCAGCATATATAGATTTAGTGACTGTTACTGAGACATGGTTTAATGAAAGTATTGACTGGGACATATCCATACCAGGATATTCTTTATACAGAAGAGACAGAGAAGACAAGAAAGGAGGAGGAGTGGCCCTATATGTGAAAGAGAGCATAAAATCTAACCTAATACAAGTTAGTGAGGCAAACATAGAGTCAGTTTGGGTTACGTTGCAGTTTGGTAATCAGACAGTAACTCGTGTAGGTGTGATATATAGACCACCTGGCCAAGTTAAAGAATTAGATGATCTACTAGTTGAAGAAATAGCTAAAATGACAATGAAAGGAGAAGTTATCATTATGGGAGACTTCAATCTTCCGGATATAAACTGGAAAACCAAAATAGCTAGTTCTGCCAGGAGTACAGATATTCTAAATTCCCTACTGGGATTATCTCCACAACAAAAGGTTGAGGAGCCAACCCAGAGGGAGGCCATTTTGGATTTGGTATTCACAAATGGGGATTTGGTTTATGATGTTATTGTAGGAGGCGAAAGCTTGGGATCTAGTGATCACCAGTCAGTGTGGTTTAATATAAGAACAGTGAAGGAGTCACACCACACAAACACAAAAACAAAAGTTTTAGATTTGAGAAAAACAGACTTTTCAAAAATGAGATTAGTCATAAATGAGTCCCTATCAGACTGGAACGGATTACATAGAGTCCAGGAGAAATTGGACTACTTAAAAGATGCATTATTGAAGGCAACAGAAAACTGGATTAGGATATGAAGGAAAAAGTCGTCCACTCACCAAAGCTTCAAACTTCTTTTTTATTTCATACTCACATATACAGACAGTGCATGTCAGGGAGGGACACAAGGGGGGATACAAAAAGGCGGCAGCAGCCGTTGTTTCACACTGGCTTAGTGCTTTCTCTGGCCTCATCTTCATGGGGTATTTACCTGAATTATATACAGGTGTGACATTAAGGTAACCAATCACCTTTGGACAGGAACACCACGTGGTTAAAAACGTAACAGGTAGGAGGATTGAGGTCGGTCAATGTATATCTTACTAGAATCAGTTTAAGGTTTCGTATATCAGAGAGAGTTAGAAACACACTGACATGTCGATTCTGTCGTTCAGTCCAAGTGGACCTGTAGCTTGAGTTTCGATAATCCAGTGTGTTTCCCACTGTAGTAGATGTTTTCCTGCTTGCGTGCCTGGTGTAGCAGTAACCCTTTCTTCTATCCCTGCAAACCCAAGTACTTCTGGATTTCTTCCGTGCATTTCTTTTACATGGGAAATAAGGCGGGGCTCCTTTTCCTGAATGGAATCCCGAAATATTGTGAACAAGCAAATTAATTGGAGAAAATGTTAATAGAAAGAGGCTACCCTGAACAGATGATAAAAATAGGAAGAGAGAGAGAGCAAATAAGAGACAGAAAAACCTTGCTAATCTCTAAAGACAAAAATAAAGAGAAAAATACACATACAAGAAGGTTTGCTTTTACATTTAATAATTCCTCAGCTAACAAAATAATAGAACAAGCAATCAGACGCAATTGGTATATCGTAGAGGCAGAAAAAGATGTGAAAAGGATAGCCGAAAATAAACCACTAATAGCGTACATAAATAATCCCACTATAGGTGACATATTAAAAATCAATAGTACCAACAGAAGCATCAAACGAAAAACTACATGGTTAAAAGATATAACCCCTCGGGGTAATTATGCATTTAAGAATTGCAATTTTTGTAGATATAACTTATGTGCCAAAACATTGAGACTGGGACATATTAATCACGTAGTCCAGGATCTAATAACATGCAAAACAAAAGATGTGGTCTATGTAATATATTGCCCTAGTGCATGTTTTTACAATGGTAAAACAATAAGGCAATCATGTACCCACATTAGGGAGCATTTTTACTCTTTCCGTTCAGGAAAAGGAGCCCCCCGCCTTATTTCCCATGTAAAAGAATTGCACGGAGGAAATCCAGAAGTACTTAGGTTTGAAGAAGAAAGGGTTACTGCTATACCAGGTACGCAAGCAGGAAAACATCTACTACAGAGGAAAACACACTGGATTATCGAAAACTCCAGCTACAGGTCCACTTGGACTGAACGACATAATCGACATATCAGTGTGTTTATAACTCTCTCTGATATACAAAATCTTAGACTGATTCTAGTAGGATATACATTGACCTACCTCAATCCTCCTACCTGTTAAGTTTTTAACCACGTGGTGTTCCTGTCCAATGGTGATTGGTTACCTTAATGTCACCCCTGTATATAATTCAGGTAAATACCCCATGAAGATGAGGCCAGAGAAAGCACAAATCCAGTGTGAAACAACTGCTGCTGTCGCCTTTTTGTACCCCCCCCCCCCCCCATTGTGTCCCTCCCTAGATCTGGTGAGTTGCCGACTTTTTCCTTCATATCTTCATGTGGCTGTTCCTATATCATCAACTTGTCTGAGCACCACCTACTTCATAGCCAGCATCTGCAGTATCCCACGATGCCTTATTGTTTTTCAATAGACTAAGCAGTGCCGACCATCTTCATTATACTAGAAAACTGCATTAGACTTGTCAGTAAAAGCAGGAAAAGGAAGAGACCACTGTGGTACTCAGCAGAAATGGCCAAAATCATAAAAAAACAAAAAGCTAGCATTTAGTAATTATAAAACAACCCAGAGCAATGAAGACAGGGAAATCTACAAGACTAGGCAGAAAGAGGCCAAGCAAGTTATAAGAACTTCTAAAGCGCAGGCAGAAAAAACTAGCTCAGTCTGTGAAAAAAGGGGATAAGACATTCTTCAGATATATAAATGAAAATAAGAAATTAAAACAAGGAATAACTAAATTAAAAACAAAGGAAGGAATGTATGTGGAAGAGAATAAAGGGCTAGCCGACTGCCTTAATGAATACTTCTGTTCAGTTTTTACAGAAGGAAAAGGATCTCCATTAGGGAGGAAGACTAATGAATTGTTTGATGAATGTGTCTTTACAGAGGAAGATGTTCTACATTTGCTATCTAAAGTGAAGACAAATAAGTCACAGGGGCTTGATGGGATACACCCAAAATTATTAAAAGAGCATAGTGGTGAGCTAGCAAAACCATTAACAGATTTATCTAACCAATCACTGGTGACAAGAGTCATCCCGGAAGATTGGAAAATAGCTAATGTCGTGCCCATTCACAAGAAAGGTAGTAGGGAGGAATCAATCAACTACAGGCCAGTAAGTCTGACATCAATAGTGGGGAAATTAATGGAAACCCTACTAAAGGATAGGCTTGTGGAACATCTAAAAATCCCATGGATTGCATGATGAAAAACAACATGGGTTTACTTCAGGGAGATCATGTCAAACAAATCTTATAGGTTTTTTTGATTGGGTGACTAAAATAATAGATGGCGGAAGGGCAGTAGACATTGCATATCTAGATTTTAGTAAGGCTTTTGACACTATCCCACATAGAAGACTTACCAATAAACTACAGTCTATGTTGAGTGGATTAGGCAGTGGCTGATTGACAGACAACAGAGGGTTGTAGTCAATGGAGTATATTCAGAGCAAGGTCTTGTTACCAGTGGGGTACCTCAGGGATCTGTACTGGGACCAATATTGTTTAATATCTTCATTAGTGATATCGCAAAAGGTCTTGATGGTAAGGTACGTCTTTTTGCTGATGACACAAAGATATGTAACAGGGTTGATGTTCCTGGAGGGATATGCCAAATGGAAAAGAATTTAGGAAAACTAGAAGAATGATCAGAACTCTGGCAACTGAAATTTAATGTGGACAAGTGCAAGATAATGCACCTGGGGCGTAAAAACTCTTGGGCAGAATATAGAATATTTGACACAGTCCTGACCTCAGTATCTGAGGAGAGGGGTTTAGGAGTAATTATTTCAGAAGACTTAAAGGTAGAAAGACAATGTAATAGAGCAGCAGGAAACGCTAGAAGAATCCTTGGATGTATAAGGAGAGGTATAAGCAGTAGAAAGAGAGAAGTGCTCATGCCGCTGTACAGAACACTGGTGAGACCTCACTTGGAGTATTGTGTACAGTACTGGAGGCCGTATCTCCAAAAGAATATAGATACTCTAAAGAGAGTACAGAGAAGAGCTACTAAACTAGTACATGGATTGCAGGATAAAACTTACCAGGAAAAGTTAAAGGATTTTAACATGTATAGCTTGGAAGAAAGAAGAGACAGAGGGGATATGATAGAGACTTTTAAATGCATAAAGGGAATCAATATGGTAAAGGAGGAGAGCATATTTAAAAGAAGAAAAAATACTACAAGAGGACATAGTTTTAAATTAGAGGGGCAAAGATTTAAAAGTAGTGGAGGAAGCAGCGGATGTCTCTGCCACTTCTTGGCTGGGCAGTAGCTGCTGACTATCCTCTAGTAGATCGTCCTCACTAAATAGTGGAGCTGAACCTACAGCATAAGATACTTCTGTGGGGGAGGGAACAGCATAGGATAGAGGCAATGGGAGGACAGGGACTGCTCCCGGGCCATGCCAACTGAGGGGTGTGTCTGAGAAACCTACCGACTGTCGATTGGGGTCTCAGATGTCACTTGTGATGAAGTGGATGACCGTGTCAACCAATCAATGATGGCAGATGGGTTGCTGGTCGGGACACCACCGCTAGCTGAGCTCCCTTGAGCTCAGGCCTCTCGCTGCGACTCCTGCTGCCACTCGCCCCTAGCCTGCTGCAACCTCTGCCTGATGAATTTAGGCCTCTGCCACTCCTCTGTGCATGTCCTGGCACTTCTCTGCCTGACATACTTAGTGTGTATATCAGGGGAGTACAAATCACTTCACTGCGCTTAAAACAGTATTTGTCTACAACACCAGCAGGTGTGTACTTTTGGCTAGCCTTTCACAGTATCTAGGCCACGGGTGTCAAACAAATAGCCTGCGGGCCGAATCCGGCCCACCAGACCTCGTCATGTGGTATGCGTAGCTGCCGCCGGCCGCCAGCCTTCAGCTTTTATTCTCACTTTTTTTTTTAACGCTTTTTTTTTGACACAAGAAAGCCGCCTCTTCAGCGCATGCTCGGCAGCCTACAAGCCAGAGAACGTCTGCCCTCTAGCGATCCTCCTTTGGTCCTCCTGGTTCTCCGCCTCTATGGTTGTACGCACGGGACGTCAGTAACGTCCCGTGCGTACAACCATAGAGACGCGGGAGGACCAGGAGGACGGCAGGATCATCGCAGGACGCGCGCCGGCCGGGGCCTGGTAAGTAACCGGCGGCGCGTTATCTTCTTCAGCGTTCCAGTCACCGCTCGACTGGTCTTGGCACCTACTGCTATGCTCCATAGGCCATAGCAGTAGATTGTGACCCCGGGCCGGAAGAGCGGTGACCGGATCACAGTGGGGGCAGCACACAGACATACAGCCTCCAGCCATACACTGTATATGGCTGGAGGCTGTATGTCTGTGGGGAGGGAGGGAGGGGGGGTGCTGCCAACCTAATGTGAGGGGAACTATACTGCGAACTAATGTGGGGGAACATGCTGCCAACTAATGTGGGGTAATATGCTGCCTACCTAATGTGGGGGGAACTATACTGCCTACCTAATGTGGGGGAACATGCTGCCTACTAATGTGGGGGAACATGCTGCCTACCTAATGTGGGGGGAACTATACTGCCAACCTAATGTGGGGGAACTATACTGCCAACCTAATGTGGGGGGAACTATACTGCCAACTTAATGTGGGGGAAAATGCTGCCAACTAATGTGGGGGAATATGCTGCCTACCTAATGTGGGGGGAACTATACTGCCTACCTAATGTGGGGGAACATGCTGCCTACTAATGTGGGGGAACATGCTGCCTACCTAATGTGGGGGGAACTATACTGCCAACCTAATGTGGGGGAACTATACTGCCAACCTAATGTGGGGGGAACTATACTGCCAACTTAATGTGGGGGGAACTATACTGCCAACCTAATGTGGGGGTAACTATACTGCCAACCTAATGTGGGGGGAACTATACTGCCAACCTAATGTGGGGGAACATGCTGCCAACTAATGTGGGGGAACATGCTGCCTACCTAATGTGGGGGGAACTATACTGCCAACCTAATGTGGGGGAACATGCTGCCTACTAATGTGGGGGAACATGCTGCCTACTAATGTGGGGGAACATGCTGCCTACCTAATGTGGGGGGAACTATACTGCCAACCTAATGTGGGGGGAACTATACTGCCTACCTAATGTGGGGGAACAGGCTGCCTACTAATGTGGGGGAACATGCTGCCTACTAATGTGGGGGAACATGCTGCCTACCTAATGTGGGGGGAACTATACTGCCAACCTAATGTGGGGGAACTATACTGCCTACCTAATGTGGGGGAACATGCTGCCTACTAATGTGGGGGAACATGCTGCCTACTAATGTGGGGGAACATGCTGCCTACCTAATGTGGGGGGAACTATACTGCCAACCTAATGTGGGGGGAACTATACTGCCAACTTAATGTGGGGGGAACTATACTGCCAACCTAATGTGGGGGAACTATACTGCCAACCTAATGTGGGGGGAACTATACTACCAACCTAATGTGGGGGAACATGCTGCCAACTAATGTGGGGGAACATCCTACCTACCTAATGTGGGGGGAACTATACTGCCTACCTAATGTCGGGGGAACTATACTGCCAACCTAATGTGGGGGAACATGCTGCCTACTAATGTGGGGGGAACTACAAGGTACTGTACATTGTGGTAGGAGGGGTAGTCTTATATGGCGAGTATATCCCAAACTCTACATTTTAACTGTAAAAGTTGGGGGTCGTCTTATACACCCAGTCGTCTTATACGCCGGCATATACGGTATGTGGGGGGGGAGGGGTCCTACAGATATAACCGGCCCTTTGAGGGTGACCAAACTGCTGATGTGGCACCCGATGAATTTGAGTTTGACACCCCTGATCTAGGCCCTTAAGTCTTTTACAGGAACAAAATGGTACACCACTTAGATGCATATATGTGGTATGCACTTATGAGGGGAGTACAATGCGCTCCTCTACGCTTAAAACAGTATCTGTCTACAACACCAGCAGGTGTGTACTTTTGGCTGGCCTTTCACAGTATCTAGGCCCTTAAGACTTTAACAGGAACAAAGTGGTACACCACTTAGATGTACGCACAGGTTACACTTAATAGATGACAGTATGCTTTTAGTGCTCTGCTCACCTAACTGGTTGGCTACTATTAGCTTTGCAGTTGTTGTACACTCCAGTGCTGCAGCACACAGTCACTGTGTGCTGCACCCAAAATTTCACTTTCTCTCTCAATCTCACTCCATTCCCCGTCAGTGCTTCTAGGCTTGATTTGGGCTTGAGGTGAACCACTGCTGTAATACACCCACAATTGCACTTTCTATCTAAATCTCTCTCCCTTACTTATCTGTGCTTCTAGGCTGGAATTGGGCTTGAGGTGAATCGCTGCTGTAAAAAATCTTTTCTGTGCAACACACTGTTCTCTGTCCGTCTCTCTCTCTCTGCAATAGAATACTGATGTGAGTGGCCACAAGATGGCTTCCGATTATATAGGGCTGGCACAGGGGTGGCTGGCTGCTGATAGGCTGCATGCTGCATGTGTTCCAGGGTCATCCGCCAACCTTTGTTCCTGCCTTTCCAGGATTCCTTGCCCCATTTCCTCACATGTGGATCCGCCATTTTAGATGCCCGGGAGCCTGGACTGCACTAAATGGGGTTTAATAAGCGATTTTCACCATTGAATTGCATCGATATTCGCATTTGTTGCAAATCAAATTTTTCCTGAAATTTGCATTAAAATGCATGCACTGACTGACTGACAAGTGGCATCTCTACTGTATATTGCAGTACTACATGTCCATTACTACTCTTTAGCCAGTGGGGCTCTATCCTTTGTGAGGACTTAGCCGAAACTCGAACATGAGGCCTTTACTGACACTCATAATTTAAAAAGATATGCAAGAGATAATAAAAATGAACTGTATAAGTTGCATATTGTACACATCGCCATTCATTTTACATTGTTAGGTCTCAAAGAGGCCCCCTGCAAACATGAGGCCTTAGGCGCTGCCTAAATTGCCTAATTAGAAAGCAACCTCTGCCTTTGGCTCTGCCAAGGTAAGCTGTCCCTTGAATACCACATATAGGCAGCTCAATTTAGTTTTTCTGGTATGCTGTTTACCTTGAAGAAGCCGCTGCTATCTATGTCTAAGGGATTGGTAGCAGCTGTGTCTCACTTTTATATATAAGGATTTACTTAATTTGTATTAGGCATCCGCTTCATTTTCTTTAATACTATTTTGTGATTACATTTTTGGGGTTTAAAACCAATTAATAGTTTTCAATAGTGTTCTCGTCTCAAGATAAAATATTTTCAGCTTACAATGGTCGCTGTGGAACTCCTTAATATTGTAACATGAGGGATCGCTGTATACAGCTTAGCTATCACAGTGTCACGATTCGGCTTACAGGTTGTGGATCCACTGTGTCAGCAAGGGATTGGCGTGGACCGTGCCGGTGGACCGGTTATAAGTGGCTACTGGTGTTCACCAGAGCCCGCCGCAAAGTGGGATGATCTTGCTGCGGCGGTAGCAACCAGGTCGTATCCACTAGCAACGGCTCAACCTCGCTGACTGCTGAGAAGGCGTGGGACAGAAGGACTAGGCAGAGGCAAGGTCAGACGTAGCAGAAGGTCGGGGCAGGCGGCAAGGTTCGTAGTCAATATGGATAGCAGGAGATCAGGTAACACAGGCTTGGACAACACTAAACGCTTTCACTGGCACAAGGCAACAAGATCCGGCAAGGGAGTGCAGGGGAAATGAGGTGATATAGCCAGGGAGCTGGTGGAAGCTAATTAAGCTAATTGGGCCAGGCACCAATCATTGGTGCACTGGCCCTTTAAGTCTCAGAGAGCTGGCGCGCGCGCGCCCTAGAGAGCGGAGCCGCGCGCGCCAGCACATGACAGCCGGGGACCGGGACGGGTAAGTGACTTGGGATGCGATTCGCGAGCGGGCGCGTCCCGCTATGCGAATCTTATCCCCGCCGGCAATGTCAGTGCAGCGCTCCCGGTCAGCGGGTCTGACCGGGGCGCTGCAGGGAGAGAGACGCCGTGAGCGCTCCGGGGAGGAGCAGGGACCCGGAGCGCTCGGCGTAACAGTACCCCCCCCCCCCTTAGGTCTCCCCCTTTTTTTGTCCGGCAACTGCTTTACCTGGGACGAGGACACCGGGAGTGAATGTAGGGTTTCCTCAAAGGCAGGCAGTACAGCAGGAGTGGGAATGGGGAGGGAGGGCAGGGGGTGAAGCATGGCACGGGACAGGGTGTCACCAGGACGGGGGCCATGAGGAGGCAAGGCACAGTCCAGATAAGCCTTGGGGGGACCAGGTGTAGGAGGAGGCACTGAGGCTTGCCTGACGGGACTGGGAGGGGGGGAGAGGCATTTCTTGTGGCAAGCAGAGTCCCAGTTCTTGATCTCCCCGGTGGTCCAGTCAAGGGTGGGAGAATGAAGCTGGAGCCATGGCAGACCGAGGAGGACCTCAGAGGTGCAGTTGGGAAGGACGAAAAATTCAATCATTTCGTGATGGGGTCCAATGCACATTAAGAGGGGTTTTGTGCGGTAACGCACGGTGCAATCCAATCTAACTCCGTTGACCGCGGAAATGTAGAGCAGCTTCACGAGACGGGTCACCGGGATGCAGAATTCATTCACCAAAGAATCCAGAATAAAATTCCCAGAGGCACCAGAGTCCAAGCAGGCCACGGCTGAGAGGGAGGAGTTGGCAGAAGGAGAAATCCGCACGGGCACCGTGAGACGTGGAGAAGCAGACTTTGAACCAAGAGACGCCACACCCACGTGAGCTGGGTGCGTGCGTTTCCTAGACGTGGAGGACGAATAGGGCAATCCACCAAGAAATGCTCAGTACTGGCACAGTACAGACAAAGATTTTCTTCCCTACGGCGATTCCTCTCTTCCTGGGTCAGGCGAGACCGATCCACTTGCATGGCCTCCTCGGCGGGAGGCCCAGGCGTAGATTGCAAAGGATACTGTGGGAGAGGTGCCCAGAGATCTAAGTCTTTTTCCTGGCGGAGCTCCTGATGTCTCTCAGAAAAACGCATTTCAATGCGGGTGGCCAAATGGATAAGTTCTTGCAGGTTGGCAGGAATCTCTCGTGTGGCCAGCACATCCTTGATGTTACTGGATAGGCCTTTTTTAAAGGTCGCGCTGAGAGCCTCGTTATTCCAAGATAATCCGGAAGCAAGAGTACGAAATTGGATGGCGTACTCGCCTACTGAAGAATTACCCTGGACCAGGTTCAGCAGGGCAGTCTCGGCAGAAGAAGCTCGGGCTGGTTCCTCGAAGACACTATGGACTTCAGCGAAGAAGGACTGGACTGTGGCTGTGGCAGGATCATTGCGGTCCCAGAGCGGTGTGGCCCAAGACAAGGCCTTTCCTGAAAGAAGGCTCACTACGAACGCCACCTTAGACCGTTCTGTAGGAAACAAGTCCGACAACATCTCCATATGCAGGGAACATTGAGACAAAAATCCACGGCAGAGTCTAGAGTCCCCATCAAATTTGTCCGGCAGGGACAAGCGGAGGCTAGGAGCGGCCACTCACTGCGGAGGAGGTGCAGGAGCTGGCGGAGGAGATGGTTGCTGCTGTAGCAGAGGCAGAAGTTGCTGTAACGTGGCGGTCAACTGCGACAGCTGCTGTCCTTGTTGGGCAATTTGCTGCGATTGCTGAGCGACCACCGTGGTAAGGTCAGCGAGACTTGGCAGCGGCACCTCAGCCGGGTTCCATGGCCGGATCTACTGTCACGATTCGGCTTACAGGTTGTGGATCCACTGTGTCAGCGAGGGATTGGCGTGGACCGTGCCGGTGGACTGGTTCTAAGTGGCTACTGGTGTTCACCAGAGCCCGCCGCAAAGTGGGATGGTCTTGCTGCGGCGGTAGCAACCAGGTCGTATCCACTAGCAACGGCTCAACCTCGCTGACTGCTGAGAAGGCGTGGGACAGAAGGACTAGGCAGAGGCAAGGTCAGACGTAGCAGAAGGTCAGGGCAGGCGGCAAGGTTCGTAGTCAATATGGATAGCAGGAGATCAGGTAACACAGGCTTGGACAACACTAAACGCTTTCACTGGCACAAGGCAACAAGATCCGGCAAGGGAGTGCATGGGAAATGAGGTGCTATAGCCAGGGAGCAGGTGGAAGCTAATTAAGCTAATTGGGCCAGGCACCAATCATTGTTTATAAAACAATGAATTTGATGATTAAAAACATGCATCAAAACTAGTAACACTTATTCTCCATATGGATCAATCTTAACTTGATATACACTAGATCAATTCTTGCTTCACAATAGTCCAAAACAACTAATAACTTCCATTTACTATATGAATTCATTTTAACATGATATAGATCAGCTTTAGCTTCACAATATTCTGGAATGTACTTGGCTACTTTCTATATAAATACACATTGTAACTTAATCAAAGTTATGTTTCACCACAACTGCTGTATAGGTAAAGCAACGCAGATTATGAATACATTTATATTTATGTTGATACTTACTGGTATTCCTCCACAGTAAACCTGCAAAGGGTTCCTGCGCAAAAGTACTTAGGAGTCCTCTCAATTATTATTATTATTTTATTCCAAGTTTAGGAGTCAACAGTATGAATTACTATACAGTCAGGGGACATAGTTATAGGGGGGGGGGGGAGCAGAGGAAGCAGGTGCCTAAGGGGGCCCCAAAGTACATCTGCCCAACAGAGACCAGTATTATAATTGGTGCAAGGGGCTCTGTTGCAGCTTTTGCATCGGGGCCTAGAAGCTATTAGTTACACCTCTGTACACATACACAGACCATATGTGCTCTCTCTCAGTATTTTCATGCATACATGATCAGCATTTATTTTAACCTGTCCAGGACACAGGGCGTACCTATGATGCGGGATCACGGGCTGCGGGTCGGTCCCGGCAGCTATCAACATCCGGGACCTGTGGCTAATAAAAGTTGATCGCCGCATGTAAAATGAAAAAAATGCTTCCCGTCAGCTCAGCAGAGCTGATCGGGACCACTGCGGTAAAACATTGGTATCGCGAGGAGGGTCCCTACCTTCCTCCTCGGTGTCCTATCGTATTGCTCCATGCCTGAGATCCAGGCTGGAGCAGCAGAGCACCGATAACACTAATCTATGCTATGGCATAGCATTGAACAGTGTATGCAATCAGAAGATTGCATGTTATAGTCCCCTATTACTGTCTCGTGCCACATGTAAATTACCCTCCAGTAGTCATTGGGCTGGGCACCTCCATCGAGTAGTCAAGGTCTCTTATAAAAGTAAATTTAATTTTGTCACTATGTTGTAACCCTGAAGAGGCTGGATTAAACCATCTCTGCAGAAACACGTCTGGGAGTTTCAAGCTATGCTATGTATAGGTGTAACACTCACGTTTCAGTAGACTGGAACAAAGATGATAGTGGATCTGCTGGACCTGTGTGGTAGATGACTCGGACTGTACCAGGGAACGGTGTCTAAGGTGCCGCTGGTTTTCACCAGAGTCCGCCGGGACTTGCTGTGGCAGGTGGCACCCAGGTCGCTACCCCGGCACGGCTCGACCACACAGGCGGCTGAGGAGATTTGAGGCAAAGGTGGGATAAGGCAACTCGATGTCTAGATAGCTGGAGGTCAGGGCAGCCAGCACAGTAGCATAGTCAAGAACGTAGCAAATTGTCACGATGCCGGCTGGCAGGAGGTGGATCCTCTGTGCCAGAGAGGGATTGGCGTGGACCGTGCTAGTGGACCGGTTCTAAGTCACTACTGGTTTTCACCAGAGCCCGCCGCAAAGCGGGATGGTCTTGCTGCGGCGGTAGTGACCAGGTCGTATCCACTAGCAACGGCTCAACCTCTCTGGCTGCTGAAGATAGGCGCGGTACAAGGGAGTAGACAGAAGCAAGGTCGGACGTAGCAGAAGGTCGGGGCAGGCAGCAAGGATCGTAGTCAGGGGCAACGGCAGGAGGTCTGGAACACAGGCTAGGAACATACAAGGAAACGCTTTCACTGGCACAATGGCAACAAGATCCGGCGAGGGAGTGCAGGGGAAGTGAGGTATAAATAGGGAGTGCACAGGTGAACACACTAATAGGAACCACTGCGCCAATCAGCGGCGCAGTGGCCCTTTAAATCGCAGAGACCCGGCGCGCGCGCGCCCTAGGGAGCGGGGCCGCGCGCGCCGGGACAGGACAGACGGAGAGCGAGTCAGGTACGGGAGCCGGGATGCGCATCGCGAGCGGGCGCCACCCGCATCGTGAATCGCATCCCGGCTGGAGACGGTATCGCAGCGCACCGGGTCAGTGGAACTGACCGGAGCGCTGCAGTAGCGAGAGTGAAGCGAGCGCTCCGGGGAGGAGCGGGGACCCGGAGCGCTCGGCGTAACACAAATGGTCAATAGGCAGGCGGCAAAGGAGCAAGGTGAGGTCACGAAGCAAGGGTATGATACATGGCAAAGCAATCCACAGGAATGCTTTCTCTAAGGCTCTAGGGCAACAAAGATCCGGCAGGGAAGTGTTGGAGGTGGAGGAATTTATCAATGAGCCACATGTATTACTGCACTAATGGGCGCACTAACCCTTTAAATCTTAACGCTCCGGCGCGCGCGCCGGAGCAAAGAGGCAGAGGCGGGGGCAGGAGAAGCACTAGGTGAGTGACAGGCTGGGATTCGCATGTGGGCACGTCCCGCAATGCGAATCCCAGCCCCGCCGACAGCAGCAGGTAACGGGACCATGTGCTCACGGTCAGTGTGTGCGGCCGGAGCGCATAACGTAACAATAGGGCTACCATAGTGCTTGTGCAGATATAGGTGTACAGGGTCACTCTTGTTAGGGCAGGTGCATCATAAAGTGCCCAGAGAAGTAAACAGGCTGAATGGCAGTATACTTAACTGAGCCCTTTCTCTTCTCTAGAACCCTTCATTGTTGCTGGAACCAGAAGTTAACAAGGGGTAAACAATTGCCTATAACACATGCAACACATTGGCATCTGATTGTTATGATTGATCTCTGACTTATCATTGTACAATATGTTGGTTTATTATAGGGTTTTTTCTCAGTGATTTTCTCGTATTCTGATGCCATAGTCGACTTTTAAACTCTCTTGTGTATTTCAGGTTGTAGAAATGCTACATTTATAATACATTTGCAGATGCCCTTAGTATGTTAGTGCCCTTAGGTAATGCCTTTATCTGTATAATTCATCAAGATTTTGTGTTTATATAAATATTTTCTTACAATAAATCAAGTTGAAGTGAAACAATAGAATGGATGCGGTTGGCATATCAACCACCTCCAGTATAACCATGATGTATTGAGGTCTGATTTTTATTTGTTTTTTAACATCTCTTTTGTACACAATGCAAAGTCTAAATGAACAGATGTGCAGTAGGAGGTCTAATGGGAAAATATATAATCCACGTAAACATGTGCATCCGGAAATTAATCACGAATCACATTTCTACCACACTGTGAACACAAAGGGAGGCATATGTTATAAACACATAATTGATCATTTCCGTTAATATACATTAAAATGAGTTAAAATGAAAGTACTGTCATAAGAAAACATAGCATGGATATAAGTCAGCTGGGAATCTTTTTAATTTTTTGTCATTTGTATTCATGTACGAACACTTTCAGGCTTTTACACTGTCTATTTTGCTACTATAATATGTGAATACCATGTCTAATACTTTATTAATTTGTTATATCACTCTCCGTTAAGAATCTTTCAAAGATGGTTTCTGTTGGGCACTAACTGCCAGTTGCAGTGAGAATGGCTCAGAGAGAGAGTAGATAGCACATGCTTGATTTCACTGTACAGATGTACATATTTTACTGCGTAATATCCTGCAGATTTTCTGTATCTGATTTTGCAACCCAAAATCCGGAATCTCTGGAAAGGAATAATATGGAAAAATAGTATTAGTGGATTTCGAGTTTCATGCCCTGTACTTGGTCTACAGCCTTGTGCTGTTATACAGACACATAGCTCTTTGGAACTTGAATAATATAGCTCACCTTTTAAAATACATGTCATTTTAACAAATGTCTGACATGTCATAGTGGCATACGATATGTTATAATCGTGGTGGTGCTGAGATACCCACCAATTGCTATAACAAAGAGGCAGAAGCTCTTGGCTGAGCACCCTACACTTTTGATCACTCTCGGTTCTGCTAGGAAATTCCGCAAATTCATATACCAATGGCTCTGCTTTCTGAGGAGAGCGGGGCACAGCGCTCGGCTTAATGCTTCTGCCCTTTCCAATCTAATGTATGAAATAGGTACATTTTTAAGTGCTATATAGCCAAATGTGAATAGGTTCTAGTCTCCAGCTTCCATTAAAATCGAAAACTTTATTTAGATTCCATTAAAAAAAGCAAAAAAAAAGTATAGATGAAAAAAAAAAAATGCCAATGCGTTCAACTGCTTAGCAGTTCTTAATCATGGTTGTAGTGTGTCTCATACAGGAATACAAGATAAACTTTTATACTTTAAACTAAATGAATATACTGAGAGTGCCAGCAAAGCAGGGACCGTCCAGACAGGTTTAGGGTGCGTTCCTACCTGGCGTATACGCAGCGTATTTCACGCTGTGCAAACTTTGCAGCAGCGGGAAATACGCTGCGTATTCCTTGCTCACTATACACACAGGGCTTTCCAGCGGCAGCCCTATGTGTGCAGTGAGTTTTAGAGGCGGAGCCACGCATCACAGTGATGGCGGCACACGGCCCCGCCTCTAAAAATCACTACACGCACAGAGCTTCCGCCGGATAGCCCTGTGTGTATAGTGAGCGAGGAATACGCATCGCATTTCCCGCTGCTGCCGTAAACTTTGCGCAGAGTGAAATACGCTGCGTATACGCCAGGTGGGAACGCACACTTAATGATATACCTGAAGAAACTAGGGAAAGGTGAGAGAGCCTGACATGATATAGCAAAGGCATATCATATCATTGTCAGATGACTAACCAAAAATTGACAATACATAACAAAAGGGCTCAGTGTATGTATGGAAATACAAAAACTAGGCGTTATAAGACAGAAATAAACCTTATATTAAGTTCAGGAATTACAGCTTGTTTACTGCGGCCAACTAACAATAATATGGAAAAAGAAAACATAAAAGAACTTCAAGAGTATTTACATATAGGGGACATTTATAATTGTTTTCTTTGGTAAGTGAGCTACATAACACAACACAAAAGTCTCAGTTGAGACATTTTTTTGACTTTTTTTTTTGTGATTTTTAAAAAGTGCTTCCCACAGGCAGTTTTGTACTCCAGATCAGACCTGGAGTTGACTTGAGACTTTTTTTTACGGGGTTTGCCACTCCCAACCACTGCAAAGTGAAAATTGCTTAGGTAAAGCTGTTTGCAACTTTATGCTGACTCACAAAAGTCGCACAAAGAAAGTGCTTAGGTGCACGTGGGACTTTTTGTGTGCCCAGAGTAAGAAAGAAAAAAAAAAGGCTCTAAATACCTTGATAAATGTCCCCCATAGTAGCATATAACGATCGAAGCACAAACCTGCATGATGCAAACAAGGTGTGAGTGGAGCACTAAAGCACTCACATACTACATGTGGCAAAAAAAAAATGATAAAAAAAAGCTGTCTAATGCAAACACAATAAACAATCTATAAAATAAAGCATGGTTTTCTGACTTACAGGACTTGATGAAGTTACCATATGCTTTATGAGCACATTTGCTAGATAAATTCTTCTAATCACGTCCCATTTTCACAAAGTTGTATTAAAGAGTTTTCTAAGCAAAAGAAACAACCTGTGTATTATGTCAAAAAGTATAACAAAGCAACTCACTAATATAATGTTATTAACCATAGTGTGCAGATCTTCCAATATCAACAGAGCTGTCTGGCTTGTAGCTGTTATCTCCCACCACACTCTCTATAGCACAGCTCACGTCCCTTCTCCCCCTTCACCTTCTGTCTGCTTAGAGAGAAACCATTGATTAGAAGAGGGGCAACTCATATTACTGCTCATTAGATTATAAGGCAGCAGGAAGTGTTTCTCAGATAAGACAGCTGTGAACCTGTTCTGACCATTGTGACTGAGAGAGTCTTTCTGCTGCTCTAAAATCTAATAAACTGTGACATGAACTCCCCTTTATAATACAGATCTCTCCCTGAACACACAGTAAAAGAAAGGGCAGACTGAATTCACAGAGTGTGATGGGACATCACAGCTACAAGCCAGACAGCTCAGCTGATAAAAGAAGAATCAAATATACTAAACAGTCATCTTATCACCTATTATGCGGAAAGTTAAGTCCATTTCTAACTTGTACAGTTCAGCAAGAAATGAGGGAAAACAGACAGATACCCTCAGTAAGGTTCAATATACATGGATAACAAAGGCAAATATGGTGTGTAAACACAGGGAGATTTATCAAAACCCGTCCAGAGGAAAAGTTGCTGAGTTGCCCATGGCAACCAATCAGATCGCTTCTTTCATTTGAAAATAAAAGAAGTGATCTGATTGGTTGCTATGGGTAACTCAGCAACCTTTCCTCTGGACAAGTTTTGATAAATCTCCCCTGTGTTCCCAGTATTATCGGGAAAACAAACAAGAAACACAGACACAAGGGAATACAAACAAGACATACTTAAAGGATGAGGGGGGGGGGGTCAGGAATGCTAGATGTATGCAAAATGAATAAGGAAGCTAGTAATATAAGGGAGTGAAGAGAAGTTACCTCAATAAGTTATCTACTGCTGCCAAGTTGCTTCAAAGGTTTGCACATCCATAAGAAGACTAGTCAACTTATATTATCAGTCAAATCCAAATACATTTGGATCTCACTAAATGCATAGGAAAATATTATGTTTTTCAATTGGTGGCTAGGGCAATCGTGGCAGCCAGAAAAATAACATAGATATATTTTCGAACTTACCAGGTCGTCTCTGGCATTGGAGCATTTAGTGATGCTTGTTCCAGTCTCTTCCTGAGTTAAACCCCTGTGAGTAGATGAAGCAATAAATATGAATCCAGAATGCAACACACATTGGGACAGTCCGACCACTATTCACATCCTAAAGTTAAAGGGGTTATCCAGGGAAAAACTTTTTTTTATATATCAACTGGCTCCAGAAAGTTAAACAGATTTGTAAATGACTTCTTTTAAAAAATCTTAATCCTTTCAGTACTTATGAGCTTCTGAAGTTTAGGCTTCTGAAGTTTAGGTTGTTCTGTCTAAGTGATCTCTGATGACACGTGTCTCGGGAACCGCCCAGTTTAGAAGAGGTTTGCTATGGAAATTTGCTTCTAAACTGGGCGTTTCCCGAGACACGTGTCATCAGAGATTACTTGGACAGAAAAGAACAACCTTAACTTCAGAAGCTCATAAGTACTGAAATGATTAAGATTTTTTAATAGAAGTAGTTTACAAATCTGTTTAACTTTCTGGGACCAGTTGCTATATAAAAAAAAGTTTTTTCCTGGAATACACCTTTAAATAGATGGGCAAGTGTTTTTAGCTCAGTTCTTTGGCTCTACATTTCTTTGATAGTTTTGTTGGGTGATGTGCAAGTACAGCTTTACACACCACTTTATACTTTTACATAATATTCATGAAGAATAGAAATGTTAGGATCATTAGCAGATGATTTTTCTGCAGATATTGTAGGTAATTGTTAAGTAGAGGCAGTAACAGCTCTTTAAAGTTAAAGACAACAATAGCAGGAAAGGACAATTAATATTTATTGCTTTCCACTCTTAGGACACATAAAATTCAATGAGGCTGAGAGCAGAATACGTTTGTTAACCTTCTACAGTTTATTTACAGAACTAGAGAAACAATTTGAATGTGCCTGTAGCAACATGTTTAACTTGTCTTTGTCAGTACAATTTTTTAACTCAATCAATTGTCTTAAGTTACACAAGTTCTGAAATCACTTCCGTAATGAACTTTGATTGGTAAAACCTTTCATTGTGGGAAACAACTGAACTCTAAACTTTGTCTGCCTTTAATGGGATGCATATGACCAGGTATACCTAAAGCAAATTTTAGGGAAAATAATGGTCTTTTCTGGACCATTGTAACTTAATACCAGACTATAACCATATACCATGCATAACATACAATGCTACAGACAGTCCAGATCTGTGAAAGGTGTCAATGGCTGGAAGAACTGACCAATCAGAATGGACGTTTCACTAGTAAAACCCCTGTATTTTTGAAGCGCATGCACTGACTGGTGTCTGATAGTGCCCCCCACAGTACAGGGTGGTGCTACATGTTCTGTACTACTTGTTACCTGTGTCACGGTTAGCTGCTCCTTTGGACACCATGTAAGGGCGGCTTCATGTTACTTTTTTAGGACATTGCGTGTCCTGTATAGGACCCTGAAGAAGATCCTGTCCTCTACATAGACAGTGATTTACAGATCCCAGCAGATCTTTCTTACTTTTATATGTAAGGATTTGCTTTATCTGCATTAGTTATCTGTTTATTTTTCTTTAATCCTCACCTTTTCCTATTTTTTGGATTTTAGAACCAAGTGCCAGGTTTCCATAGAGTTATGATCTCAACATACAATGGTTTCAACATACAATGGTCATCCTGGAACCAATTAATATTTAAACTTGAGGAACCACTGTGCAGTATTTGTTAAGTCTCATCTTTCTTATGGGTAACATCAATGTATATCTATACAAATCATTGCCTGACCAATTTTTTTTTAGCGTCTGAGTTATCGTATTCTCCCATTTTTCAGTGAGTGCTGGCACCACAACATAAGGCAAAAGTCTTGCATTCATGTTGACATTTCAACTGTGGATATGAAGGATAAGTCACTCAGTATTCTATATAAACCCATCAAATCACTTCTAGCACAGGAAATATTTCTTTTTTATTATCTTTTTTAACCACAGTATATGAAGTGCATTCCTCCAGTCTCACAAGAAAATGAAAGATCATCCTGGGACTTTAGTATTAAACATACTAGAGGTGGTATTCTTTAGGACACATGAAAAGAGAAGAGATATTTTTGCTACAATCAGGTATATTTACTTCTAATTCTTTATATTCCATTATAAGCATACATTTATTAGTTCCATAGCATTTCGACAAGACCAAATAAAAATGGAAAACCATACCCATTTAAAGTACTAAAAACAATCCTGCTCACATGAAATTGCAATCCTTTGTACTCAATAGGAATGCAAACCTTTATTACAATTGTCTTTACAATTAAACTATGTTAAATGGGCACCAAGTACAGGTAAGTTTTTGGTTATATCACAATACAAAAAAAATGAAATCAAATACTTTATTTAGATATACAATACTATATCGCTTCTTGGCCTTTTGGCTAAGATTAAGTGTAGTTTCTGTTCCTATCAGTTAAATATCTGATATATCCCCTATCTGAGGATCATATATTAAATGGATTCTTGAGAACGGGGGGCAATTTCGAAGCTTGCTTCCTTCGCCCTATGCATTGATCAGATAAAGCAGTATCTTTGGGTACAGTGCACCAAAAAAAAAAAAAAACACTATTATACCATCGCCCTTTGTCGAAATAGCAATAAATATCTTGTTATATTTTTGCCTTAAAGAAAGAATCAAGTTAAAAACAAAATAGAATGGCAATAAACAGTCAGAGAATATTATTAACCCCTTAAGGACCGGGCCATTTTACACCTTAAGGACCATAGCGTTTTTTGCAATTCTGACCACTGTCACTTTAAACATTAATAACTCTGGAATGCTTTTAGTTATAATTCTGATTCCGAGATAGTTTTTTCGTGACATATTCTACTTTAACTTAGTGGTAAAATTTTATGGTAACTTGCATCCTTTCTTGGTGAAAAATCCCAAAATTTGATGAAAAAAATGAAAATTGTGCATTTTTCTAACTTTGAAGCTCTCTGCTTGTAAGGAAAATGGATATTCAAAATAAAACATTTTTGGGTTCACATATACAATATGTCTACTTTATGTTTGCATCATAAAATTTTTGAGTTTTTACTTTTGGAAGACACCAGAGGGCTTCAAAGTTCAGCAGCAATTTGGAAATTTTTCACAAAATTTTCAAACTCACTATTTTTCATGGACCAGTTCAGGTTTGAAGTGGATTTAAAGGGTCTTCATATTAGAAATACCCCATAAATGACCCCATTATAAAAACTACACCCCCCAAAGTATTCAAAATGACATTCAATAAGTGTATTAACCCTTTAGGTGTTTCACAGGAATAGCAGAAAAGTGAAGGAGAAAATTCACAATCTTCATTTTTTACACTCGCATGTTCTTGTAGACCAAATTTTTGAATTTTTGCAAGGGGTAAAAAGGAGAAAATTTTTACTTGTATTTGAAACCCAATTTCTCTCGAGTAAGCACATACCTCATATGTCTATGTTAATTGTTCGGCGGGCGCAGTAGAGGGCTCAGAAGGGAAGGAGCGTCAAATGGTTTTTGGGGGGCATGTCACCTTTAGGAAGCCCCTATGGTGCCAGAACAGCAAAAGAAAACCCACATGGCATACTATTTTGGAAACTAGACCCCTCGGGGAACATAACAAGGGGTAAAGTGAACCTTAATACCCCACAGGTGATTCACGACTTTTGCATATGTAAAAAAAAAAATGTTTTACCTAAAATGCTTGGTTTCCCAAAAATGTTACATTTTTAAAAAGGATAATAGCAGAAAATACCCCCCAAAATTTGAAACCCAATTACTCCCGATTCAGAAAACACCCCATATGGGGGTGAAAAGTGCTCTGCTGGCGCACTACAGGTCTCAGAAGAGGAGTCACATTTGGCTTTTTGAAAGCAAATTTTGCTCTGGGGGCATGCCGCATTTAGGAAGCCCCTATGGTGCCGGAACCGCAAAAAAAAACACATGGCATACCATTTTGGAAACCAGACCCCTCGGGGAACGTAAAAAGGGGTAAAGTGAACCTTAATACCCTACAGGTGTTTCACGACTTTTGCATATGTTAAAAAAAAAATTTTTTTTACCTAAAATGCTTGGTTTCCCAAAATTTTTACATTTTTAAAAAGGGTAATAGCAGAAAATACCCCCCAAAATTTGAAGCCCAATTTCTCCCGATTCAGAAAACACCCCATATGGGGGTGAGAAGTGCTCTGCTGGCGCACTACAGGTCTCAGAAGAGAAGGAGTCACATTTGGCTTTTTGAAAGCAAATTTTGCTCTGGGGGCATGCCGCATTTAGGAAGCCCCTATGGTGCCAGGACAGCAAAAAAAAAACACATGGCATACTATTTTGGAAACTAGACCCCTCGGGGAACGTAACAAGGGGTAATGTGAAACTTAATACCCCACAGGTGATTCACAACTTTTGCATATGTAAAAAAAAAATACTAATTTTTACCTAAAATGTTGGTTTCCCAAAAATTTTAGATTTTTAAAAAGGGTAATAGCAGAAAATACCCCCCATAATTTGTAACACAATTTCTCCCGAGTACGGCGATACCCCATATGTGACCCTAAACTGTTGCCTTGAAATACGACAGGGCTCCAAAGTGAGAGCACCATGCGCATTTGAGGCCTGAATTAGGGACTTGCATAGGGGTGGACATAGGGGTATTCTACGCCAGTGATTCCCAAATAGGGTGCCTCCAGCTGTTGAAAAAGTCCCAGCATGCCTGGACAGTCAGTGGCTGTCTGGTAATACTGGGAGTAGTTGTTTTGCAACAGCTGGAGGCTCCGTTTTGGAAACAGTGGCGTACCAGACGTTTTTCATTTTTATTGGGGAGGGGAGGGGGGCTGTGTAGGGGAATGTGCATATGTAGCGTTTTTTACTTTTTATTTTATTTTGTGTTAGTGTAGTGTTTTTAGGGTACAGTCGCACGGACGGGGGGTTCACAGTAGTTTCTCGCTGGCAGTTTGAGCAGCGGCAGAAAATTTGCCTCAGCTCAAACTTGCAGCCGGATACTTACTGTAATCCTCCGCCCATGTGAGTGTACCCTGTACGTTCACATTGGGGGGGGGGGGGGGGACATCCAGCTGTTGCAAAACTACAACTCCCAGCATGTAGGGTCTATAAGTGCATGCTGGAAGTTGTAGTTTTGCAACAGCTGGAGGCTCCGTTTTGGAAACGGTGGCATACCAGACGTTTTTCATTTTTATTGTAGGGGTATGTGTATATGTAGTGTTTTTTTTACTTTTTATTTTATTTTGTGTTAGTGTAGTGTAGTGTTTTTAGGGTACAGTCACACAGGTGGGGGGTTCACAGTAGTTTCTCGCTGGCAGCTTGAGCTGCAGCAGAAAATTTGCTGCAGCTCAAACTTTCAGCCGGATACTTACTTTAATCCGCCGCCCATGTGAGTGTACCCTGTACATTCACATTGGGGGGGGGGGGGGGGGGGAACATCCAGCTGTTGCAAAACTACAACTCCCAGCATGTACGGTCTATCAGTGCATGCTGGGAGTCGTAGTTTTGCAACAGCTGGAGGCACACTGGTTGTGAAACACCGAGTTTGGCAACAAACTCAGTGTTTTGCAACCAGTGTGCCTTCAGCTGTTGCAAAAGCTACAACCCCCAGCATGTACGGACAGCGGAAGGGCATGCTGGGTGTTGTAGTTATGCAACAGCGGGAGGCATACTACTTTGGCTGGGGATTCTGGGGATTGTAGTTATGCAACAGCTGGAGACACACTGGTTTGCTACTTAACTCAGTGTGCCTTCAGCTGTTGCAAAACTACAACTCTCAGCAGTCACTGACAGCCAACGGGCATGCTGGGAGTTGTAGTTATGCAACCAGCAGATGCACCACTACAACTCCCAGCATGCACTTAAGCTATTTGTGCAAGCTGGGAGTTGTAGTTACACAACAGCTGAAGGTACACTTTTCCATAGAAAGAATGTGCCTCCAGCTGTTGCAAAACCATAAGTCCCAGCATGCCCATAAGTGCATGCTGGGAGTTGTGGTGGTCTGCCTCCTCCTGTTGCATAACTACAGCTCCCACCATGCCCTTTTTGCATGCTGGGAGCTGTTGCTAAGCAACAGCAGGAGGCTGTCACTCACCTCCTGCTGCTGCTTGATCGCCGCACAGGTCAGTCCCGCCGCCGCCGCCGTCGTCGCTCCTGGGGCCCCGATCCCAACATTAACGCCGGGGATCGGGGTCCCCAGCACCAGGGGTGCACGTCCCGCACCCGCTCACGTCCTCCGGAAGAGGGGCGGAGCGGGTGCGGGAGTGACACCCGCAGCAGGCGCCCTGATTGGTCGGCCGGTAATCCGGCCGACGAATCAGGGCGATCGTGAGGTGGCACCAGTGCCACCTCACCCCTGCAGGCTCTGGCTGTTCGGGGCCGTCTCTGACGTCACCGGGTAATTCCGGGTCACCGGGTCACTGGAGACCCGATTAACCCAGAATCGCCGCAGATCGCTGGACTGAATTGTCCAGCGATCTGCGGCCATCGCCGACATGGGGGGGCATAATGACCCCCCTGGGCGATATGCCGCGATGCCTGCTGAACGATTTCAGCAGGCATCGGGCACCGGCTCCCCTCCGGCTAGCGGCGGGGGGCCGGGAATGGACAGGACGTACTCCTACGTCCTCGGTCCTTAAGGACTCGGAAACGGGGGCGTAGGAGTACGTCCATTGTCCTTAAGGGGTTAAAAAAAAAATGAAAGCAATTGTTGGACTAAAAAATGATGTTTGTCACCTTAAAAGGGCACTGTCAGATATAAATACTTTTTATATGTTGTATATCTTGGTAAACCAATAACCGTTCTAATATACTTAATAAGAACATTCTGTTTAATGTTATTTTTATAGAAATCATGGCTTATAAAATCATGGTGTCCAAGCTGAAGCACAGGCATGGACAAAGTCCAGTAAGTGAGGGTGGCTTAGCACTGCTTTGTTCTCTCGTCTGTCTGATAGGACTCCTCTGTGCTCTCTCCTGTGTGATAGTACTCATCTGTGCTCTCTCCTGTGTGATAATACTCCTCTGTGCTCTCTCCTGTCTGATAGTACTACTCTCTGCTCTCTCCTGTCTGATAGTACTCCTCTCTGCTCTCTCCTGTCTGATAGTACACCTCTGTGCTCTCTCCTGTCTGATAGTACTCCTCTGTGCTCTCTCCTGTCTGATAGCACTCCTCTATGCTCACTCCTGTCTGATAGGACTCCTCTGTGTTCTCTCCTGTCTGATGGGACTTCTCTGTGCGCTCTCCTGTCTGATAGTACTCCTCTGTGCTCTTTCCTGTCTTACTGGACTTTGTCCATGCCTGTGCTTCTGCTTGGACAAAGCCATGATTGAGCCACAGGTGTTACTTCACTAATGGGTGCTCTGGCCCTTTTAATCTTAAAGCTGCGGCACGCATGCCCTAGGGGATGGGGAAATGCGCACCGGAGCAGAGAGGGAGATCCAGATGCGAGTGGCAGCAGCTCCGTACTGTCCTGCGCACATTATAAGTGCACAAGGATCTCCGCTCACTGGTCCGAGGTCACGCCTCCTCGTCCCAATACGTAGATGGTGGAACACAAGCTGCGTATCATCCCTGAAGACGCGTCAGACACTGGAAGTGACCCGTTATGTCACTGTCGGGACTTACGGATCATGTTTGCAATAGTATTCCATAGATACCATGTAAACACCCCTCATCACAGGTGCCGATAAAACAGGATCCAGACTTGGATCAAATATCTAACCGGCATATAATTACTCTGTGTATTAACTCGCCAAGGATACATTAGCATGCATAGCAACAGATAAAGGTAAGGTATTAACTGGCCATTGATGTCATAATAGTATTGTCTAGCCCAGTAGTCATAATAGTGTATTGTATAGCCCAGTAATATTGTATAGTCCAAGGGAGTCAAGAAAATCAACTGACTCATATAGGATTAACAGTATAACTAACATGATAGAGAAAACAAGCATAGAATAATAAAGCCCAGAGGGGGGGCTGGATCACCATGATGACAGCAGCTGGATTGCCAAGATGATAGCTCCGAGGGAACGAGCCCATCTTGATATCTCTCTCCTGAAGACCTGTAACAGGGAGAAAAGCATCGAGAGGACTAACATCTAATGCATCTTATTTATCTTTGCCCTTATACTGTGTTGGTCACTGTGGTTGGGGAAGTGTCTTACTTTGCATGACTTTACCACATGGTGGTGTCCTTAGTATTGATGCCTTCTGCAAGGTGTGAACACGGAGGTATTTGAGTGCATGTCAGAGACTTACCTGTATCAGTAAGGTGTGGTGTGACACTGCTGGGCATCAGTACTTGGGATGTGGCATATGTGTGCTGTAGTTTATAACATTACATACTCTACCTTTTGATTATCCTGGTAAATATTTTTAGTTCCCAACCAGTGGTACTGTGCAATGTTTCCCCATTATACCATCTCTCCTACCTATCCTATATGCTAACTCCCGTGTTACATTATATCATAGATCCCCACTGTCTCTTATCTATGTGACCTATTATGGGACATGTGTGGCAGGGATTTGTTCGGGTAGCAAGTCAGCTCATTACTAGCAAGTAAGTTAGGATATTGTAGGGGAAGGATAGAAGCGCAGGGAAGGTATCAGTGCAGGGCAGTCCTTTTCAGGGTGTCAATTCCGCCTAGGCTTAGGTCCTAGAGCAGTTATAGATCTAGGGAGTGTCAGGTATCGACCCCCTCCCTACCCTGCTGTCCCGTCCTGAGCCACTGCCTGAGCCATGGGGAATAGGGCGTGATAGTTGTATCATTATGCATACTCTGTACCTGTTATAATAAGTACATACTGATGATCTGTGGCAATTTTCTGTTTTTATAATAACAGCACGTACTGTGTTATTTGCTTTATCAATCGTGTAATCAAGTATGAGCCTGGTGCTCATCCACTGTGTGTGTCTGCTGTGTTTTTGTTTGGCACTCTGAGCATTTTAGAAACCCTTTTGGTTTCTTTTAAGGGGCAAGTAATTATGATTTTATGTCCTTTACTCTGTGATTTGTCAATGGACATTACATTCAGTCTTTGATTCACAAGATGTACAACATATAAAAAGTTTTTGTATCTGACAGTGCCCATTAAATATGAAATATATGTAAAAGAAATGTTATAACTGATAGACCTAAAGATTAGCACATTAGAACGAAAATTTCATTAGTATTTATTAGGGATGTCCCGATATCGATACTATTATCGGTATCAGGGCCGATACTAGCCATTTCCCTGGTATCGGGGACTCGTTCAATGTCCCTGATACCAAATCCGATACCTGCTGCCACTCCGCTGCCCCGTTCTCCCGTCCTCCTGTCCGCAGAATGGCGTTCCATAGAGGAGCATGTGACACACATGTCACTCCACCTCCTCCACTGCGCCCAGCTTAATGCTACGGAGGAAGCAGAGTGACGTGAATGTCACATGCTCCTCCATAGAACGCCATTATGCAGAACGGGGCAGCAGCACCCGTCAGAGGACAGCCAAAGGTGAGCTGTTTACAAGGGTGGGGGCTGCGGTCTACAGGGGGCCTGCTACTAATGTCTAAAGGGGGGCCCTGCTGTTCACATAGGGGGGCTGCTGTCTACAGGAGGGCTGCTACTAACATCTGCCTGGGGGCTGCTGTCTACAAGGTGGGCTGCGGTCTATAGGGGGGATGCTACTAATGTCTACAGGGGGTGCCGACTGTCTACAAGGGGGGGCACTGTCTACAAGGGGGGCCTGCTGTCTACAAGCGGGGGCACTGTCTACAAGGGGGGGGGCCTGCTGTCTACAAGCGCCAGAGTCTGGGTCACCCTGGTGTCAGATTCCCTTTAAAATAAAAGTACTCGTACTCGGCGAGTACTAGAATTAAAATATCGGTACTCGTACTCAGTCTTAAAAAAAAATGGTATCGGGACATCCCTAGTATTTATGTAAGAATTTCCCTAATATAAAAGACTAGAACTCTAGAAATACAGTCTAGTGTAAAATCAGTGTAATGCCATGCATGTCTAAGGTTTGCATATCAGAGTCAGTTAGAATGTCAACTTATAGCGCAAAAGAATATAAGCAATGGATATTTGTATAGCTTTTTATTTGGTTCCGCTTTTTGAGAGCTGTGTGTATAGCTGGTGTTAATGAGATGTTCTTCGGCCAAGTCACTCATTGACTCTCAACACACTGTCTTCTCCCTTATAAACGCCATCCCATATGTATCTTGCTAATGAGAGAGGATTTGCAGCTTCCAGACAATCTGGACAAATACTCCCAGCCTGGGAAGTATAGATATTGGCCTTCTTTGTGCCAAAGAAGTATTCTCAGATTGTGCAGCTTTGAAATATTTTTTCCATAAAATGTACTATTGCAACCAAATCAATACAGAAATTGTCACCAACTATATAAGTTTTATATACCCCTTAAATTTTCTGCATTGATTAATCATTTTATTCATAATATCTTACAATTTTAGAACTATATAGAAAAGATTACTATCATAGAAAATATTACAGAAAATGGTGGCCTAAAAACGCAACAGAAACACCAACAGTTTCAATATGTGATATTTTCTATATTTTTATGAAACCCTAATAAAGTTTTTGGAATTTTAACTTTTCTGCCGCAAGCTCAAAAATTCTCCAGGTCTCTAGTGTGTATTAGGCATTAGGCATATACATGGACAAAATTCATACTCCTTAAAGGAGTAGTCCAGTGGTGACTCAGTGGTTTACAACTTATCCCCTATCTTAAGGATAGGGGATAAGTTGCAGATCGCGGGGGGTCCGACCCCTGGGGCCCCCCGCGATCTCCTGTACGGAGCCCCGACAGCCCGCGGGAAGGGGGCGTGTCGACCTCCGCACGAAGCGGCGGCCGACACGCCCCCTCAATACAACTCTATGGCAGAGCCGAAGCGCTGCCTTCGGCAATCTCCGGCTCTGCCATTGAGATGTATTGAGGGGGCGTGTCGGCCGCCGCCTCGTGCGGGGGTCGACACCCGCTATCTCGGAAGAGAGAGGGGGCCCCGTACAGAGAGATCGCGAGGGGCCCCAGCGGTCGGACCCCCGCGATCTCAAACTTATCCCCTATCCTTAGGATAGGGGATAAGTTTTTCACCACTGGACTACCCCTTTAACTGTATAATCCCTCCCAAAGCTCCCATCAGTCACTCCCATTTTTCAAATTAAGTTCCTGCCCATCTGATTGATTCCTTGACAAACTTCACATCCTAATATCTCAGGAACAGAAGGGTGCATCAAGAAATTGTAAAAAGGTGTTTGATCAGGGCATCCTAAGCTGTTTATTGACAATAAAATCTCATTTTGTGGTGGTTGACCACAGCTTCTCTTTAAAGACAGTGTTTATAAGTTGAGTTTACCATACAGGACTGGACTCCATGACATGTCAGGTGACTTACACCTAGCGCTCTTCCAGTTATTACTGCAGATAAATTCACTCCCATTCCGAAACCATAAGGATCTACTTATCAGTGCCTACTGACCTGACACAGTGATTCATCACAGAAGAAAAAAGCTACCAAAACAGCTAACAAACCTCTTTCCAGCACTCTTCTCCCACATATCATATTTGTAATGATTCAGTGGCCCCTACAATGGAGTTTCTCATCTTCTCTGGCTCAACTTGTGCCTTAGATGCCTCCTGCAGAGGTACAAAGAGTTCACCTTTAATCTTCGTCACAGACTGTCTCAGTATCAAATCACAAAAGGGGACTTTCGTCAAGCAGTAACAGTGAGACAGGATGCATCCATCTTTCCTGTACACATAAAAGGTGTTTCCACCTTACTCTATCACATTAGATTTTTACAGAATTAGGAAACAGACCCCCCTGACTTCACTCCAAAAAAATACTTTATTAAAGCCATAGCTCACAATGTTCTCGTATAATGTAATATTTCAGGAAATCCCCAAATTGCCTCAGAGCTCATGTCATACTGACTACAGCTAATAATAATGGTATTTTCTCATTGCTACACTCATGAACTAGTCAATGATCAACAACTGCAAGCACCAGATGTTTGACGACTTCTCAAAGGCAATGACTGTAGCCAGAAAGAAGCTAACCCAAGGAGCACAGGGGTTCTCCCACAAAGGTTATTATGAAACTATGAAGCTAGAAACTATGGGGAAGATTTATCAAAACCTGTCCAGAGGAAAAGGTGCTGATTTGCCCGTAGCAACCAATCAGATTGTTCCTTTTATTTTTGAAAAGGCCACTGAAAAATGAAAGAAGCAATCTGATTGGTTTCTATGGGCAACTCAGCAACTTTTCTTCTGGACAGGTTTTGATAAAACTCCCACTATGTCTCCAACACCCTGGTCAAAGTCATTGACCTCCTCCGACAATGGGGTCTCAATGCGTCTTCCCAAGACTGCCAGAGTCTCTAACAGCAATTTTTCTCCCAAAGTCACCCACGAGTGAAGCAAAGCTTCTAAAATAGCTGGAGATACATTTACATTGCATTTGTATTTACATGTCTTCATTTGTGACCTCTACTATCCTCCAAACTACAGATTTGAGTAATTTGACTTTCTGCTCAGTTTTACCTGACTTAATTTAGCCTGTTTCAATGTTATCTTGTTGAGTGACTCCACTCGTTAATATCTCCTCCTGTGTATACCTTCAGGACATAGCCAAAGACTTCCCAATAAGTTTTCCTCTGAATATCCCTTTCAGTTTTCCTCTAAGAATTTTTTTCCTACTCGTCAATGTAAAGGTCCAAATAATTCTTTTAAAATGTTTCAAATAAGTAAAGGTTTATTGACACAATTTGCACCATCAACTATTCTAAATTTACTGCATGTTATAGAAACAGCAGGTTGGTTTACTAACAGACAGACTCACAATGGAATTAGATGGCTATAGGGGTTGTTAGGACAAAACAAACAGTTACTATATGGCTGGAAGTGGTGTAAGAATGATAAACATACCTAACTAATAAAAAATGGAAGATCTGTCAAGAGAAATGTCATAAGAACGTTTGCACTATATACTGGTGTCATATGCTCGCCTTAATAATTCTACAGCCCAGGTATAGTTTTATATATATATATATATATATATATATATATATATATATATATATATAATATATATATTCTCACCCATCGTGCCCCCTTGCAGCTGTTTTAATGCTCCCAGTCCTCCACTGTTCTCAGTGTTTCCAGATTTTACACCGTCCCATTCCTACAGGATCTGTCTGGAAGAAGTCGAGACCAGCAGAGGACTGGGAGCATAAGAATGGCAGCTGCGGCAGAGCACCTTTGCTGCCCTTTACAACTCCCCTTCCACTACACTTTTGGACATTGGCACTTTCGAAATCTCTCCAAATGACAAAAACCACCAATGCTGCTCCTCATGCTTTCGCATACTCTATTTTTATTAGTCATGTAGTCACTGGCTGAATTGACAAGTTTGGAAATGTTTAGTTTTCCTTTGTCAGGGATGGTTTGACAGATGGTGTCCACGGACTTAACCTCTTCAGGACATAGGGCGTATGGATACGCCCTGCATCCCGAGTCCTTAAGGACCGAGGGCGTATCCATACGCCCGTGGGAATTCCGGTCCCCACCGCTAGCCGGTTGGGGACCGGAGCCGGATGCCTGCTGAAATCGTTCAGCAGGCATCCCGGCATATCGAACAGGGGGGTCATTATGCCCCCCCATGTCGGCGATCGCCGCAGACGTGAGCGGGTGCGGGACGTGCACCTCAGGTGCTGGGGACCCCGATCCCCGGCGTCCCTGCTGGGATCGGGGCCCCAGGAGCAGCGGCGGCGGCGGGACTGACCTCATGCGGCTGGATCGTTGGAGGTGAGTGACAGCCTCCTGCTGTTGCTTAGCAACAGCTCCCAGCATGCAAAAAGGGCATGCTGGGAGCTATAGTTATGCAACAGCAGGAGGCAGACCACCACAACTCCCAGCATTCCCTTATGGGCATGCTGGGACTTATGGTTTTGCAACAGCTGGAGGCACATTTTTTCTATGGAAAAGTGTACCTTCAGCTGTTGTATAACTAAAACTCCCAGCTTGCACAAACAGCTAAAGTGTATGCTGGGAGTTGTAGTGGTGCATCTGCTGGTTGCATAACTACAACTCCCAGCATGCCCTTTGGCTGTCGGTGACTGCTGAGAGTTGTAGTTTTGCAACAGCTGAAGGCATACTGGTTGTGAAACAGAGTTATTTTTTACCTAACTCAGTGTTTCACGACCGGTGTGCCTCCAGCTGTTGCAAACTACAACTCTCAGCAGTCACCGTACACCATGCACCGTACATGCTGGGAGTTGTAGTTTTGCAACAGCTGGAGGCACACTGGTTGTGAAACACTGAGTTAGGTCACAAACTCAGTGATACATAACCAGTGTGCCTACAGTTGTTGCAGAAACTACAACTCTCAGCAGTCACCGACAGCCAACGGGCATGCTGGGAGTTGTAGTTATGCAACAGCTGGATGTCCCCCCCAATGTGAACGTACAGGGTACACTCACATGGGCGGAGGATTACAGTAAGTATCTGGCTGCAAGTTTGAGCTGCCGCAAACTGTATGCTGCAGCTCAAACTGCCAGCGAGAAACTACTGTGAACCCCCCGCCCGTGCGACTGTACCCTAAAAACACTACACTACACTAACACACAATAAAATAAAAAGTAAAAAACACTACATATACACATACCCCTATACAACCCCCCTCCCCTCCCCAATAAAAATGAAAAACGTCTGGTACGCCACTGTTTCCAGAACGGAGCCTCCAGCTGTTGCAAAACAACTCCCAGTATTGTCGGACAGCCGTTGACTGTCCAGGCATGCTGGGAGTTTTGCAACAGCTGGAGGCACCCTGTTTGGGAATCACTGGCGTAGAATTCCCCTATGTCCACCCCTATGCAAGTCCCTAATTCTGGCCTCAAATGCGCATGGCGCTCTCACTTTGGAGCCCTGTCGTATTTCAAGGCAACAGTTTAGGGTCACATATGGGGTATCGCTGTACTCGGGAGAAATTGTGTTACAAATTTTGGGGGGTATTTTCTGCTTTTACCCTTTTTAAAAATGTAACATTTTGGAGAAAACAAGCATTTTAGGTAAAAAAAAATATTTTTTTTTACATATGCAAAAGTCGTGAAACACCTGTGGGGTATAAAGGTTCACTTAACCCCTTGTTACGTTCACCGAGGGGTCTAGTTTCCAAAATATAATGCCATCTGGGTTTTTTTTTTTTGCTGTCCTGGCACCATAGGGGCTTCCTAAATGCGGCATGCCCCCAGAGAAAAAATTTGCCTTCAAAAAGCCAAATGTGACTCCTTCTCTTACGAGACCTGTAGTGCGCCAGCAGAGAACTTTTCACCCCCATATGGGGTGTTTTCTGAATCAGGAGAAATTGGGCTTCAAATTTTTAGGGGTATTTTCTGCTATTACCCTTTTTAAAAATTAAAAAATTTTGGGAAAACAAGCATTTTAGGTAAAAAAAATTTTTGTTTTTTACATTTGCAAAAGTCGTGAAACACCTGTGGGGTATTAAGGTTCACTTTATCCCATGTTACATTCCCCAAGGGGTCTAGTTTCCAAAATGGTATGCCATGTGTTTGTTTTTTTTGGTGTTCTGGCACCATAAGGGCTTCCTAAATGCAACATGCCCCCCAAAAACCATTTCAGAAAAACGTACTCTCCAAAATCCCCTTGTCGCTCCTTCGCTTCTGAGCCCTCTACTGCGCCCGCCGAACACTTTACATAGACATATGAGGTATGTCCTTACTCGAGAGAAATTGGGCTACAAATACAAGTAAAAATTTTTGTCCTTTTACCCCTTGTAAAAATTCAAAAATTGGGTCTACAAGAACAGGTGAGTGTAAAAAAATGAAGATTGTGAATTTTCTCCTTCACTTTGCTGCTATTCGTGTGAAACACCTAAAGGGTTAAAACACTTACTGAATGTCATTTTGAATACTTTGGGGGGTGCAGTTTTTATAATGGGGTCATTTATGGGGTATTTCTAATATGAAGACCCTTCAAATCCACTTCAAACCTGAACTGGTCCCTGAAAAATACTGAGTTTGAAAATTTTGTGAAAAATCGGAAAATTGCTGCTGACCGTTGAAGCCTTCTGGTGTCTTCCAAAAGTAAAAACTCATCAATTTTATGATGCAAACATAAAGTAGACATATTGTATATGTGAACCAAAAAAAAATGTATTCGTAATATCCATTTTCCTTACAAGCAGAAAGCTTCAAAGTTAGAAAAATGCTAAATTTTCAAATTTTTCATCAAATTTACGGATTTTTCACCAAGAAAGGATGCAAGTATCGACAAAAATTTACCACTATGTTAAAGAAGAATATGTCACGAAAAAACAGTCTCGGAATCAGAATGATAACTAAAAGCATTCCAGAGTTATTAATGTTTAAAGTGACAGTGGTCAGATGTGCAAAAAACGCTCCGGTCCTTATGGCCAAAATGGGCTCCGTCCTGAAGGGGTTAAATAATATTTAGGTCTGTGGATCAGACTTACCCTTCTTGGAGCTGTTTGGTGTGTAGGAGCATTCTCTGCATCTTGCCTAATAGTTCCTTATTCATATATAGTAACAACCAAACTTACCAGGAAATCCTCCATACATTCCAAGGTTACATTTCAGCCAATGGAGGGATGTCTTTGGGCATACATTACATCACATATAGGAGCTACCATATCCTACAACATTTACTACAGGACATCTGGAACCAAGAGGATACAGAAGTGAGTTATTGTTAACCATTTACATATATATATATTGTGACATTATGGCAGGGAAAGGGTGTATTTCCCGTAGCTGATTTAGGAGACACCTCCCCTTGGAGCCTAATCAATGAGGCCAACAGAAGTGTGGGAAGTGTGTTTATAAGGAAAGGAAACAGAATAGTCTGGCCTTTTAACAGCAAGGTGGCTAGGAGGGGTCCTTGCAAGGACTGTACTACACAGCCAGGCACTGTGAGTGACCCACAACAGTAAAGTGGACTGTGACAAGTTGTGGTAACACAGGTGAAGTGTTAGTTCTTCTGTATGACAAGGGGTCTAAGAAGAAAAGGCAAGAGGCCGCAAACGCTGTGTGTGAACAGTGAGTAAAGGTTGCAAGTAGGGATGAGCGAATCGAATCTGACAAATCCAAATTAGTTACAAATTTCAGGAAAAATTTGATTCACAACGAATCCGAATATTGCCGCGATTTGATTGCACGAATCGTTTCAATAAGCTCCATTTAGTGCGGTCCAGGCTCCAGGGCATCTAAAATGGTGGATCCACATGTGAGGACATGGGGCAAGGAACTCTGGGAAGGCGGGTAGGTGGAATGACCCTGAATCACATGCAGCATGCAGCCTATCAGCAGCCAGCCCTGTGATGTCACAGTCCTATATAATCGGCAGCCATCTTGCGGCCAGGCTTTCCAGCGTTTTATTTCAGAGAGAGCGTTTCATTGCAGGCAGAGATAGAGCAGTGTTTGCTGCACAGGAAAACAGCTTGACAGCAGCGATTCAGCACAAGCCAAAATCAATGCAGAAAAGCACTGACAGGGAAGAGAGAGAGAGAGAAAGAAAGTACACTTTTGGGTGTAATTCACAGCGATTCTACTGCTGCAGTTGGGTGTACAACAACTCTAAAGCTAACAGGGGCCAATTAGACTGAGCACTAAAAGCCATTGTCACCTGCTATTAGTGCCTAATAATACTGTACTGGGCTGTACTACACAGCAATTCTGTAGTGCTGCAGTTGGGTGTACACGAAAAGCCATAGTCACCTGATTACAGTGCCTAATACAGGTTGCATAGCAGAGCTTATTGTCCTCTCATAAGTGTAACCTGTGCGTACATAGGTTGTGTAAGTTTTTTTTTCCTGTAAAACTAATTTGGGCCTAGTTACTGTGAAAGGCCAGCCAAAGCTACCCACTTGTTTCTGTAGCCTTATACAGTTTGTAGTGGAGCACATGGTCCTCCTCTCATAAGTTTAATCTGTACGTACACCTACGTAGTGTCCTTTATATATTTTCCTGTCAAACTAATTTGGGCCTAGTTACTGTGAAAGGTCAGACAAAGCTACACACTTATTTCTGTAGTGTAATAGAATTTTAAGCATAGTGGAGCACATTGTACTCCTCTCATAAGTGTAACATATACGCATTGAGCTGGTGTATAAGTATGTCAGGCAGAGAAGTGCCAGGGCATGCACAGAGGCATAGCAGAGGCCTAAATTCATCAGGCGCAGGCAGAGGTCGCAGCAGAATAGTGGTGTGTGGCAGCAGCAGTCACAGCGAGAGGTCTGAGCTCCCTTGCATAAAGAAATTGTTGTTTGCCTGCTGAATACAGTAGAAACATTTCCTGTGGCTGGGTCAAGGATGATCCCAGAGCTAACCCCAGAATGAAATTCCTACAATACACACTGCTCAAAAAAATAAAGGGAACACTAGGATAACACATCCTAGATCTGAATGAATGAACTAATCGTATGAAATACTTTCATTTTACATAGTTGAATGTGCTGACAACAAAATCACACAAAAATTATCAATGGAAATCAAATTTATTAACCCATGAAGGTCTAAATATGAAGTCACACTCAAAATCAAAGTGGAAAACCACACTACAGGCTGATCCAACTTTGATGTAATGTCCTTAAAACAAGTCAAAATAAGGCTCAGTAGTGTGTGTGTGGCATCCACTTGCCCGTATGACCTCCCTACAACGCCTGGGCATGGTGGTATCCTGAAAAAAAGAGAAAACTACTGGATCTACAGGCTACAAACTCTCGCTCTGTCCGGTCTTAATGAACTAATTGAAAGTTCCCTTTAATTTCTGCACCTTTGTTTTTTTCCCCTGAATTTTTTTTTAATGCACTGCATGATTTGCTTGTCATATGAATGTTACGTGATGATTTTTATCTTCTCTTATATACTCCATCCCTCTTTTATTATTTACCATCATCCTGTATTCATATAGAGGTATTTTATATCTACTAATCATTTATATATTTATATATTTTTTTATAGTGCCACTTTTATGCATTAATCATCCATATATTAATATATACTTTTATCATTTACTATCCATTCATTTAATATTTTTCATATAATTATTTTTATGTCCCTTTGATAACCTTTGTCTTACCTGATTTTATACCTTATACCATATTTATCCAGTTATATATTTATACACTCACATAATTATATACCTACTCTACCATCCCACCACTCTTTTGGATACTACTTGAGTATAGCCATATGATTTTCTTGGCTCTCTTCATGTGCCTGCCCCAAATATATATAAGCACCATTTTCCATATCACTATTTATACTATAATTTCTGCCCGTTTCTTTGACACTGTACATATGTATACATCCAGCACAAACCTATGATGGCTCATACATCATTCATACCCCCAGTATAAATTCTTGCATTTATTTTTCCCCTGGTGACACCTATAATCATGGAATTATCTCCCCACCATCTTCTCATCCACACCCCGGAACTAACCACCACTTGTGCGCTTCTCTGAAGCACTGCAGAGCCTCCGTGTGATGCCCACGCTCGTATCCCATTGTGCAAATTTCCTGCACATAATCTCCGCTACCCCACTGGCCTGATCGAGGCCTCTAGCTACAGCATCCCTAGCAACTCCAGCCTCAGAATGGGACACGTTCTGAGTGTCTACAGCACTGCAGAAGTGCTAAGAACATAATAAAACTATAGTTACTCTCACCAAAATAAATTCATACCTATACCATCTACTGTCCACTAACATTGTACACATACTTTGCATATGTCCAACATGTTTAATTACACTATGTACTGCCTGATTGCTGTTACATGACCTTTTACCTCTGTGCCACTCCTACATTCTGTTTGGCGCTAGTTCACACTGTATTTAAAATTGTGTTGATGTTTGAGATAGCAGCGCCTGGAATTGATGGTCTCTTTTCTCCTACACACTCTGATAAGGCAGTGGATGGTCTCCTGAGGGATGTCCTCCCAGACCTGGACTAAAGCATCCGCCAACTCCTGGACAGTCGGTGGTGCAACGTGGTGTTGGTGGATGAAGCGAGACATGATGTCCCAGATCTGCTCAATCGGAATCAGGTCTGGAGAATGGGCGGGCCAGTCCATAGCATCAATGCCTTTCTCTTGCAGGAACTGCTGACACACTCCAGCCACATGAGGTCTAGCATTGTCTTGCATTTGGAGAAGAAAGGGGAAACGGGGGGGCAGAAGATTGGAAATCCATGAGTCCAATTGCCCCCTGAAACAATGCCAGAACATGTCAATAGCACAGAAGATAAGAAATGACAAGCTTAGAGTCCTGTCTGCAAATGCTCCCAGTTTAGGTAATAAAATAATTAACTTGGGTCAATAATAGCATCTGAGAATTTAGATTTAGTGGCTGTGATTGAGACATGGTTTAATTAAATTAATGACTAATGATTAATTAATGATTAATGAAGAAATAGAGAAGGCAAGAAAGGAGGAGGAGTGGCCCTGTATGTGAAAGATAGCATAAAATCTAACCTAATACAAGTGTGAGGCCAACATAGAGTCAGTTTGGGTTACGTTGCAGTTTGGTAATCAGACAGTAACTCGTGTAGATGTGATATATAGACCACCTGGCCATGTTAAAGAATTAGATGATCTACTAGTTGAAGAAATAGCTAAAATGACAATGAAAGGAGAAGTTATCATTGTGGGAGACTTCAATCTTCCGGATATAAACTGGAAAATCAAAATAGCTACTTCTGCCAGGAGTACTAAATTCTAAATTCCCTACTGGGATTATCTCTACAACAAGTGAAGGGAGGCCATTTTGGATTTGGTATTCACAAATGGGAAATTGGTATTTTATGTTATTGTAGGCGAAAGCTTAGGATCTAGTGATCACCGGTCAGTGTAATTTAATATAAGAACAGTGACGAAGTCACACCACACATAAACAAAAGATTAGATTTAAGAAAAACAGACTTTTCAAAAATGAGATTAGTCATAAATGAGTCCCTATCAGACTGAAATGGATTTCATTGAGTCCAGGAGAAATGGGACAATTTAAAAGACGCATTATTGAAGGAAACAGAAAATTGTATTAGACTTGTCAGTAAAAGCAAAAAAAGGAAGAGACAACTGGGGTACTTAGCAGAAGTGGCCAAAATCATAAAAAACTAAAAGCTAGTATTTAGTACTTATAAAACAACCCAGAGCAATGAAGATGGGGAAATCTACAAGATTAGGCAGAAAGAGGCCAAGCACATTATGAGCACTTGTAAAGCACAGGCAGAAGAAAAACTAGCTCAGTCTGTGAAAAAAGGAGATAAAACATTCTTCAGATACATAAATGAAATCCCATGGATTACAAGATGAAAAACAACATGGGTTTACTTCAGGAAGATCATGTCAAACAAATCTTTTTTGACTGGGTGGCTAAAATAATAGATGGCGGAGCGGCAGTAGACATTGCATAGCTAGATTTTAGAAAGGCTTTTGACACTGTCCCACATAGAAGACATCAATAAACTACAGTCTTTGAGCTTGGACTCCCATATTGTGGAGTGGATTAGGCAGTGGCGAGGGACAGACAACAGAGGGTATATTCAGAGCAAGGTCTTGTTACCAGTGGGGTACCTCAGGGATCTGTACTGGGACCAATTTTGTTTAATATATAGTTCATAACATAGTAACATAGTTTGTAAGGTTGAAAAAGACCAGAGTCCATCAAGTTCAACCTATAACCCTAATGAGTACCTACTGAGTTGATCCAAAGGAAGGCAAAAAAAACTCTCATACTAGAGGTAAAAATTCCTTCCCGACTCCAAATATGGCATTAGAATAAATCCCTGGATCCACGTTCTGTCCCTATAAATCTAGTAACCGTAACCAGCAATGTTATTATTCTCCAAAAATGCATCCAGACCCCTTTTGAACTCTTTTACAGAGTTCACCATGACCACCTCCTCAAGCAGAGAATTCCACTGTGTTACTGCTCTTACAGTAAAGAACCCCAGTCTGTGCTGGTTTAGAAACCTTCTTTCCTCTAAATGTAGAGGATGCCCCCTTGTTGTAGATACAGTCCTGTGTATAAATAGATCATGGGATAGATCTCTGTACTGTCCCCTGATATATTTATACATAGTTATTAGGTATCCCCTAAGCCTTCTTTTTTCTAAACTAAATAACCCAAATTCTGCTAATCTTTCTGGGTACTGTAGTCCTCCCATTCCCCGTATTTTGCCCGTCTTTGAACCCTCTCCAGCTCCACTATATCTTTTTTGTACACTGGTGCCCAGTACAGTACACAGTATTCCATGTGTGGTCTGACTAGTGATTTGTACAGCGGCAGAATTATTTCCTTGTCGTGGGCATCTATGCCCCTATTGGTGCACCCCATGATTTTATTTGCCTTGGCAGCAGCTGCCCGACACTGGTCACTACAGCTAAATTTACTATTAACTAAGACTCCTAACTCCTTTTCCATGTCAGTTGTCCCAAGTGTTCTCCCATTTAATACAAAATCCCAGCCCAGATTTTTCTTCCCCAGGTCATTAATAAATATATTAAATAGAACAGGACCCAAGAGGGACCCCTGTGGTCCCCCACTAGTAACAGTCACCCAATCAGAATAAGTACCATTAATAACCACCCTCTGTTTGGTATCATTGAGCCAGTTACTTACCCACTTGCACACATTCTCCCCCAGCCCCATCCTTCTCATTTTATGCACCAACCTTTTATGTGGCACCGTATCAAATGCTTTGGAAAAATCCAGATATACGACATCCAGCGATTGCCCCTGGTCAACGATTCATTAATGATATTGCAAAAGGTCTCGATGGCTAGGTATGTCTTTTTGCTGAGGACACAAAGATATGTAACAAGGTTGATGTTCCTGGAGGGATACACCAAATGGAAAAGGATTTAGGAAAACTAGAAGAATGGTCAGAACTCTGGTAACTGAAATTTAATGTGGATAAGTTCAAGATAATGCACATTGGGCGTAAAAACCCTAGGGCAGAATATAGAATATTTGACACAGTCCTAACCTCAGTATTATTTCAGAAGACTTAAAGGTAGGCAGACAATGTAATAGAGCAGCAGTAAACACTAGCAGAATGCTTGGATGTATAGGGAGAGGTATAAGCAGTAGAAAGAGAGAAGTGCTCATGCCGCTGTACAGAACACTGGTGAGGCCTCACTTGGAGTATTGTGCGCAGTACTGGAGGCCGTATCTCCAGAAGGATATAGATACTCTAGAGAGAGTTCAGAGAAGAGCTACTATTCTAGTACAGGGATTGCAGGATAAAACTTACCAGGAAAGGTTAAAGGACCTTTACATGTATAGCTTGGAAGAAAGAAGAGACAGAGGGGATAGGATAGAGACTTCAACACGGTAAAGGAGGAGAGCATATCTAAAATAAGGAAAACTACCACAAGAGGACATAGTTTTAAATAAGAGTGGCAAAGTGGGCAAAATTGCTGGTGATAGCCTCTGAGCGCTATGCATCATCTGCCACCGAGACCCACCGGCATCTCTACCTAGGAGCATCGAGTCGTGTACCCAGAAATATCTTTTTTTTCTGCTTGTTATCACATATCTGATACTCCTATCCTTTAATTTATCCCAACACCACCGTTGACTCTATTTGTATGTTGATCTCCACCTCCGCCACGCCATCCTAGTCCTGTTGTTAGCCCTGGTTAACCCTTACAGTGTTTGCCTTCGCGAGTAGTGCCACCTCCTCACCGCTATCTACACACACACACACACACACATATATATATATATATATATATATATATATATATATATATATATACAGGTTCTGAGTTACTAGCAATGTCATGCTTGAGCACAACATTTCTACCATATGTTACAAGATGCTACTGCCATGTTCTATTTTATTCCTGTACTATTCTGACTTATCATAACCTTATTGATATGAAATGCTCTGTTGCCAGGAAACAGCATTCCAACAGGTTGTGCTGGCAGAAAGCACATAATAGGGGAATTTAGGAAATTTATCAAAACCTCTGCAGAGAAAAAGTTGACTGGTTGCCCATAGCAACCTATCAGATTGATTCTGTAATGCATACTTACATATACCCAGCAAATGTCTGCCAAAAGAATACTGTTGACAGTTTGTCTGTCTAATGATAACCTAATAGTATGTCATATACCTTTGTTGGGAGATTTTCACAGCGTAAATATCAAATTTTGACTGAAAGCAACGTGACCCTTGTCTAAGGCAAAACCTGAAAAAGCTCTTTGTAAACAATTGGTAGTTAAATGGTTGCATTGCTGTTTACCTGCAAATCTGTGAACCCATTTATCAATAAGGTTAAAACCACAGCCACTATATGCTGCAGTGGGTTTTCTGCCACTTTAGTGCTGCTCCGCATGGCCCTACCCTAAGGACGTGCTTCCACTGCAGTTTCCGCGCTAAAATCAGAAGTGGATTCAGCAGGAAGAAAAAGTATCTTCTTTTATATTTCCCATTCCTTTAACCCCTTAAGGACTAAGGTAATTTTGGCCTTAAAGGGTTAGTACCGTGCTGACAACTTATCCCCTATCTAAAAGATAGAGGATACGTTGCCTGATCGCGCGGGGTCCCGCCGCTGGGGACCCCCGCGATCTCGCATGCAGCACCCCGCTCTCATCAGGCCCCGGAGCGAACATCGCTCCGGGTCTGATGACTGCCGATCAAGGGGCCGGAGTATCGTGACATCACAGCTCCTCCAGAGGTTTCAAAACTACAACTCCCATCAAGCACGGGCAGCCATCGGCTGTCCGGGCATGCTGGGAGTTGTAGTTTTGAAACCTCTGGTGGTCCGCAGGTTGAAGACCACTGCGGCCTTCGACATCATCCAGCCCCCTCTCACCCCCTTTAGTTCTGTACAGTACTCGCCTCCGCTCGGCGCTGGTCCGGTGCTGCAGGACCATCTTCACCGGGGACGCCTCTTCTCCGCGCTTCGGGCCCAGAATAGAGGCGTTGCCTTGACGATGACGCAGAAGGACGTTGGTAATGAACGTACCTCTGCATCGTCGTCAAGGCAACGTGACTATTCTGGGGCCGGGCCCGAAGCGCTTAGAAGAGGCCTCCCCAGTGAAGATAGCAGCCCGGAACCACTATCCCACCGGACGACCTCCTCACCGGACAGTCCTGCAGCACCGGCCCAGCGCCGAGCGGAGGCGAGTACTGTACAGAACTAGGGGGTGAGAGGGGGCTGGAAGATGTCAAAGGCCGCAGTGGTCTTCAACCTGCGGACCTCCAGAGGTTTCAAAACTACAACTCCCAGCAAGCCTGGGAGTTGTAGTTTTGAAACCTCTGGAGGTCCGCAGGTTGAAGACCACTGCGGGTGGAGAGTTCACTCGAGTATAAGCTGAGGGGGGTGTTTTCAGCATGAAAAATCGTGCTGAAAAACTCGGCTTATACTCGAGTATATACGGTAATTCACATATACAATATGTCTACTTTATGTTTGCATCAAAGTTTACTTTAAAGTTCAGAAGCAATTTTCCAATTTTTCACAAAGTTTTCAAAATTGGAATTTTTCAGTGACCAGTTCAGTTTTGAAATGAATTTGAGGGGTCTTCATATTAGAAATACCCCATAAATGACCCATTTAGAAAAACTGCACTCCTCAAAGTATACAAAATGATATTCAGAATGTTTGTTAACCCTTTAGGTGTTTCACAAGAATAGCAGCAAAGTGAAAGAGAAAATTCTAAATTTCAATATTTTACACTAACATGTTCTTGTAGACCCAGTATTTTAACTTTTACAAGGGGTAAAAGGAGAAACTGCCCCCCAAAATGTGCAACCCAACTGTCTCTCAAGTAAGGAAATACCTCATATGTGAATGTAAAGTGCTCTGTGGGTGCACTATAGGGCTCCGAAGGGAAAGAGCAACAACGGGAATTTGAAGTATGAATTTTGCAGAAATGTTTTTTAGGGGGCATGTCACATTTAGGAAGCCAATATGGTTCCATAACAGCAAAAAAAAAAAAAAAAAAAAAAACATGGCATACTATTTTGGAAACTATACCCCTCAAGGCACGTAACAAGAGGTACAGTGAGCCTTTACACTCCACAGGTGTTTTACGACTTTTTGTTAAATTCGGATGTGTAAATGATTAATTATTTTTCTTTCACTAAAATGCTGTTTTTTCCCCCCAAATTGACAATTTTTAAAAGAGGTAATAGGAGAAAATGCCCCCCAAAATTTGTAACCCCATCCTTTATGAGTATGGAAATACCCTGTATATGGATGTAAAGTGTTTTGTATAGGCAGTACAATACTCAGAAGAGAAGGAGTCACATTTGGCTTTTTGAAAGCAAATTTTGTTGAAATGGTTTTTGGGGGGCATGTCACATTTATGAAGCTCCTATGGTTCTATAACAGCAAAAAATCCCCCACTTGGCATACTATTTTGGAAACTACACCCCCGCCCCCCCCCCCCCTGGCACGTAACAAGGAGTAAAGTGAGCCTTAAAACCCCACAGGTGTTTGACAAATTTTCATAAAATTCGGATGTGTAAATGAAAACATTTTTTTTTCACTAAAATGCTAGTTTTTGCACCAAATTTAAAATTTTTACAAGAGGCAATAGGAGAAAATGCCCCCCAAAATTTGTAACCCCATTTCCTCTGAGTATGGAAATACCCCATGTGTGGATGTAAAGTGCTCTGCGAGTGGAGATTTTGGTGAGAGAATTTGTTTGGAATTAAAGTCGGGGGCCATGTGCATTTACAAAGCCCCCATGCTATCAGAACAGTGGACCCCCCACATGACCCCATTTTGGAAACTACACCCCTCATGGAATGTAATAAGGGGTGCAGTGATCATTTACACCCCACTGGTGTTTGACAGACTTTTGGAACAGTGGGATGTGCAAATGAAAAATTTAATTTTTCATTTTCACAGACCACTGTTCCAAAAATCTGTCAGACACCTGTGGGGTGTAAATGCTCACTGTACCCCTTATTACATTACGTGAGGGGTGTAGTTCCAAAATGCAGTCAGCAGAGCACTTTACATCCACATTTGGGGTATTTATATACTCAGAAGAAATGGTGTTACAAATTTTGGGGGGCTTTTTTTCCTATTACCCCTTGTGAAAATGGAAAATTTAGGATAACACCAGTATTTTAGTGGAAAATAAAAATCTTTCCTTTTCAGCGAAAATTCTTCAAACACCTGTGGGTAGTTAAGGCTCACTATACCACTTGTTATGTTCTTTAAGGGGTGTAGTTTCCAAAATGGGGTCACATGTGTTTTTTTTTTTTGTGTTTGTTAGAACCGTTGTAACGATAAGCCACCCATGTGCAAATCACCTCAAATGTACATGGTGCTCTCACTCCTGAGCCTTGTTGTGCACCCGCAGAGCATTTTATGTGCACATATGGGGTATTTCTGTACTCAGGAGAAATTGTGTTACAAATTTTGGGGGTCTTTTTTTCCTTTTCCCTCTTGTGAAAATAAAAAGTATAGGGCAACACCAGCAAGTTAGTGTAAGAAATTACATTTTTTTACAATAACATGCTGGAGTAGAAACCAACTTTACCTTTTCATAAGGGGTAAAAGGAGAAAAAGCCCACCAAAAATTGTTTGGCAATTTCTCCCGAGTGCGGAAATACCCCATTTGTGGCACTAAACTGTTAAACTAAAATACGACAGGGCTCCGAAGTGAGAGAGCATTTGAGGCCTGAAGTAGGGATTTGCATAGGGGTATTCTACGCCAGTGATTCCCAAACAGGGTGCCTCCAGCTGTTGCAAAACTCCCAGCATGCCTGGATAGTCAGTGGCTGTCCAGCAATACTGGGAGTTGTTGTTTTGCATCAGCTGGAGGCTCCGTTTTGGAAACACTGTCGTAAAAGACATTTTTCACTTTTATTGGGGAGGGGGGATGAGGTAGCTGTGTAGGGGTATGTGTATATGCAGTGTTTTACCCTTTATTTTGTATTAGTGTTGTTTAGTATTTTTAGGGTACATTCACAAGGGCGGGGGTTCACAGTAAGTTTACCGCTGGGAGTTTGAGCTGCAGCGGAAAATTTGCTGCATCTCAAACTTGAAGCGAGAAACTCACTGTAAACCCTTGCCCATGTGACTGTACCCTGTACATTCACATGGGGGGAGGGGGGGACAAACCTCCAGCTGTTGCAAAACTACAACTCCCAGCAGGCAGTGACAGCAGAAGGTCATGCTGGGACTTGTAGTTATTCAACAGCTGGAGACAGACTGCTACAACTTCCAGTATGCTCTCCGCGTTTGTTACTTAACTCAGTGTTTCCCAACCCGTGTGCCTCCAGCTGTTGCAAAACTACAACTCCCAGCATGAACGGTCTGTCAGTGCATGCTGGGAGTTGCAACAACTGGAGGAGAACAGTTTGGAGGCCACTGTGTAGTGGTGTCCAAACTGTAGCCCTCAAGATGTTGCAAAACTTCAACTTCAAGCATGCCCAGACTGGCCAGGCATTCTGGAATTGTAGTTCGGCAACATCTGAAGGGCCAGATGTTACAGGACTACAATTCCCAGCATTACTGGACTGTCTGGGCATGCTGAGAGTTGTAATTTTGCAACATCTGGAAGAGCACAGATTGGAAACCACTGCACAGTGGTCTCCAAACTGTGGTCCTCCAGTTGTTGCAAAGCTACAACTCCCAGCATGCCCAGACAGCCAAAGGCTGTCTGGGCATGCTGGGAGTTGTAGTTTTTAAACTCCTAGAAGCAGCAGTGAAGATCCCTTTACAGCGATCTTCAGTGCTGCGTCCTCCTCTTGCCTGCCGCCGATCCCCCGGTCCACGCTGCTGTCGCCAGACCTTCAGGATGTCCCCACCGCAGCTCTCATCTTCCCCTGCTCTGCCTATACTTCTAGGGGCGGGCAGAGCAGGGGAAATTAACTTTAAGCCCCCCAGTCAGCTGGGACACTGTGATTGGTCCACAGGGACCAATCACAGTGGTTGCTGACCAGGACCATGCACCTGATGGTCCTGGGGGGGCTTGCAGAACTTACCAGTAGGACTTCTTAACCCGTGCGATGCCATGAATGACTTACAGAAACATCATGATGCGCAAACTACCAGCATAACCTGATGTTTATATAAGTCATTCTGCAGGAAGGGGTTATCAAACCATATTTTCTAAATTCCTAAGATACTCCTCACTATTATGCCGGTAATCTGCATGTTATTCTGAATAACAGTATTATTTCACTACCCCAGCACACTCCATGTGCGTGTTAGAACACAGCAAAGTGTTCTATACCCCTATTCAGGCTCTCTGTAGGCCAGAAATAACCGTTTTTACTATAGATTCGCTGCGAAAAAATTTGTATTGAAAAAAATTCGGCGAATGGGCCGAATCAAATTTTTGAAAAGTTTGCTCATCTCTAAAAAGCAGATTTAAAAGACGCTTATCTAACAGTGCCTATGCACCCAGATTCTCAACCTTATCGCCAATTTGTTTGGGACAACATCAAATGGCAAGTTCTAAGCCTTCCCTTCAGCTGTCTTGCTCTTCATGGTGTTTCACAAAATTGTTGAAACCGGTTGTTTCTCATCTACGGAGCAGAGGTGTCCATCTAATTATTTATTTATCCTTATCATGGCAAATTCCTGGTCTCTCATCGCCACATGCACTGGACTCTTTCCCTCTTAACAAATCTAGGTTTTGTAATCAATTACAAGAAATCTGTCCTTACCCCATCTCGGAAAGTAGAATTTATAGGATTCTTGGTCAACACTCAATTGACCATTTTAAGCCTTCCACCAAGAAAGTTAAAAACAATTTAACCATATCACGAATAGTCGGATTGTTGTCGGCTTCTATTCAAGCCATCTTTCCAGCCCCATTACATTACAGGGCTCTTCAACACCTAAAAGCCTTACATTTGAGAAACGGACGTGGTTACTCGGAAGAGATAGCCTTAACTTTAGAGGCCAGATAAAAACTCCTTTGGTGGCTAGAACACATTCAGGCATGGAATGGAAAAACAATCTTCAATTCCATGCCGGATCTTATTATAGAATCGGATGCGAGTCTCCTTGGACGGGGTGCAAGATGCGGCCCCTTTTCCACAGGAGGCAAATGGTCCATCGAGGAATATCTCCTCCATATCAACTGCTTGGAATTGTTAGAAGCCTCCTTCCCTCTCAAGAGTTTTGCAAAGGACAGATCTCATTGTTGCATTTTATTGAGAATGGACAATAGATCAGCAGTCCAGTATGTGAATCGATTAGGAGGTACAAAATCAAAACACCTTACAGATATTGCAAAAAATTCTGGCATTTTTGTTTAGACAGAGATATAATACTCAAAGCAGAATATCTTCCTGGAATTTCCAATTCAGTAGCAGATTGGAATTCCTGCTATCTTGTAGATTCGAGCGACTGGATGTTGGATCAAGAGATTTTCAAACATTCAACCTTCTTTGGGGACCTCTATATCCCGCTTGAATCATCAAATGTCTCAATTTTTCAGCTGCTTTCCTTTAAAATATGGCATCAGAGATTCTGTACACCTTCCCTCCTTTCGCTCTCAATCCAAGAGTCCTGTTACATGTGAAAGCTCAGAAATCGACCTTGGACTTGATCACACCATGGTGGCCAACTCAGACATGGTTCCCACACATTCTGAGTATGACAATCAATTTTCTCAGAATTCTTCCATAATCCCATTCCATTCTCCTCAATCCATCAAGATTCCCTAATCCTCTTGTTCAATCGGGACTTCTCTCTCTAGTGGTCTGGTTTATATCCGGACACGAAGATCTCATTCTGGACTTTCAGAATCAGCTTAAAATATTTTATCAGAAGCCTGGGCTCCAGGTACAGGAAAAGCTTATCATTCCACATGGAAATTCTGGTGTTATTGGTGCTTGGATCCTGATCCCATACATGCACCTTTAAATCATATCATCAACTTTTTATCTGAATCTTTTGATTCAGGAAAAGCATACCATACCATCAATGTTTACCGTTCGGCCATTTCTTTCTATCATGAACCTATTAATTCCTTACCTGTAGGTAAACATTCTCTTGTTTGTAAACTTCTACGAGGTTTTCGTTTTAAAAGACCTCCTAATCCCAAGTATCACTTTACTTGGGATGTTCACATTCTTCTTAATCTCTTATCTTATTGGCCAGATCTTTTATCTTTAAAACGTTTATCCATCAAACTTACAGTTCTTTTATTCCTGATTTCTTTCAAAAGGATTTCAGACGTAAAAGCTCTGGATATTTCTTATGGTAGTTTTTCTCCTCTTGGTGTACATTTTTCTATTTTTAGACGCACCAAGACAGTTTTACATAAAGTATTTTACCCCTCTTTTCCTCATAATGAACAACTTGTGTTGTTCGTTGCAGAAAAACTCATGAACTAAGAACAGCTCCTTTTCAGCTTCCCTCCTCTTCTAAACTTCTCATATTTTATGTTTAACCAAATATTCCAGTTTCATCTCCCACTCTAGCCAGATGGGTCAAATATACTATGTCCATAGGAGGTATAGATACTCCTATTTTTGGTGCCCACTCTACTAGGGGCGCTATGTCTACTATGGTTTTTCAATCCGGTGGTGCTCTGATATCCTCAAGGCTGCAGACTAGTCTTCTGAGTCTACCTTTCGTGAGTTTTATTTTAGATCAGAACCTTATGTATGTATGGTTCTTACTTAATCATAATATAATACATGTATATTTCTTTATATGTCATATATATGTTTTAACCCCTTCCCGCTATTGGACGTATGCATACGTCCAGGCGAATCACACGTTCGCGCAAATGGACGTATGCATACGTCCAAGCGATCTCCTGCTCTGCCGCGGGCAGCGCAGGAGATCGCGGGTGGGACTCAGCTGTCAATCACAGCCGGAGTCCCACCACAGCTGCCGGGGCCGCGATCGCGCCGTTCCCGGCAGCATTAACCCCATAGATGCCGTGATCAGTTCTGATCACGGCATCTACGGTGTTTGCAGGGGGAGCGCTCTCCCTCTGCCCATCAACGGCGGCGCCGCGATAAAATAAGGGGGATCGGGGGTGTCCAAGACACCCTCGATCCCCCTTGAAGAGATAGGAGTGAGGTGGCAGGGTTGCCACCCCTCCTATCCCTGCTATTGATCGGCGGAGCGGCCGACCAATAGCAGACTGGGGGCGGGGGGGTTAAAGTTCGGTTCCCCCCGCTATGTCCACCCATCGGTGTCCGGGCACAGCGCGGGGAACCGTGTAGCAGTGGCGGTGGCGGCAGCGGCGGTCACTTACCCGGCGGAGGCTGTGATCACGGCGGCGGTGGAGGTGAGTATGACGCCGTGTGTCCGGGAGTCTGTTGCCTAGCAACATCTGCAGGGCGACAGTTTAGCGAGTGGTCTCTAAACTGTCGCCCTCCAGATGTTGCAAAACTACAACTCCCACCATGCCTTGACAGCTGTTTGCTGTGTTGGCATGCTGGGAGTTGTAGTTTTGCAAGATTTAGAGGGGTTCAGGCTGGAGATCACTGACAGTGGTCTCTAAACTGTAGCCCTCCAGATATTACAAAACTACAACTCCCAGCATGCCCAGACAGCAGTTTGCTGTCTTAGCATGCTGAGATTTGTAGTTTTGCAACATCTGGAGGGCCACAGTTTAGAGACCACTGTCAGTGATCTCCAGCCTGAACCCCTCTAAATCTAGCAAAACTACAACTCCCAGCATTCAGGAACAGCAAATGGCTGTCTCGGCATGCTGGGAGTTGTACTTGCGTGCCTCCAGCTGTTGCATAACTACATCTCCCAGCATTCCCTTTGGCAATCAGTACATGCTGAGAGTTGTAGTTCTGCAACAGCTGGAGGCACACTGGTTGGGAAATACCGAGTTAGGTAATAGGTTCTATTACCTAACTCAGTATTTTCCAACCAGTGTGCCTCCAGCTGTTGCAAAACTACAACTCCCAGCATGCACGTTCTGTCAGTGCATGCTGGGATGTGTAGTTTTGCCCCCCCCCTCCCATGTGAATGTACAGGTTACATTCACACTGGCGGCGGATTACAGTGAATTCCCTGCTTCAAGTTTGAGCTGCAGCAGCCGCAGCTCAAACTCCTAGCGGGAGACTCAGTGTAATCCGCCGTCAGTATGAATGTAACCTAAAAACACTATACTAACATAAAATAAAGAGTAAAACACTACATATACACACATACACTGCCCCCCCCCCACCACCACCCCTTCCCCCCCAATAAAAATGAAAAACGTATCCTACAGCAGTGTTTCCAAAACGGAGCCTCCAGCTGTTGCAAAACAAAAACTCCCAGCATTTCCGGACAGCCATTGACTGTCCAAGCATGCTGGGAGTTTAGCAACAGCTGGAGGCACCCTGTTTGAGAATCACTGGTGTAGAATACCCCTATGTCCACCCCTATGCAAATCCCTAATTTAGGCCTCAAATGCGCATGGCGCTCTCACTTTGGAGCCCTGTCGTATTTCAAGGCAACAGTTTAGGGCCACATATGGGGTATCGCCGTTCTCGGGAGAAATTGCCTAACAAATTTTGTGGGGCTTTTTCTCCTTTTACCCCTTATGAAAAGGTAAAGTTGGGGTCTACACCAGCATGTTAGTGTAAAAAAAAAACATTTTTGTACACTAACATACTGGTGTTGCCCCATACTTTAAAATTTCCCAAGCGGTAAAAGAAAAAAAGCCTCCAAAATTTGTAACGCAATTTCTCCTGAGGACGGAGATACCCCATATGTGGACGCAAAGTGTTCTGGGGACGCACAACAAGGCTCAGAAGGGAGAGTGCACCATGTAAATTTGAGGTCTAAATTGGTGATTTGTACAGGGGTGGCTGATTTTACATAAGTGCCATAAGTGCAAAACAATGAATACCCACATGTGACCCCATTTTGGAAACTACACCCCTCACGGAATGTAACAAGGGGTACAGTGAGCATTTACACCTCACAGGTGTCTGACAGATCTTTGAAACAGGGGTCTGTGAAAATGAAAAATAAAATTTTTAATTTGCACAGCCCACTGTTCCAAAGATCCGTCAAATGCCAGTGGGGTGTAAATTCTCCCTGCACCACTTATTACCTTCCGTGAGGGGTGTAGTTTTAAAAATGGGGTCACATGTGGGGGGGTCCACTGTTCTGGCACCACGGGGGGGCTTTGGAAATGCACATGGCCAAATTCTCTCTCCAAAAGCTCAATGATGCTCCTTCTCTTCTGAGCATTGTAGTTCGCCCCCAGTGCACTTCACGTCCACTTATTGGGTATTTCCATACTCAGAAGAGATGGGGTTACAAATTTTGGGGGGTATTTTCTGCTATTATCCCTTGTAAAAATGTAAAATTTGGAGGAAAACAAGCATTTTAGTGTAAAAAATTTTTTTTTTTTTTTTACATATGCAAAAGTCGTGAAACACCTGTGGGGTATTAAGGTTCACTTTACCCCTTGTTACGTTCCCCAAGGGGTCTAGTTTCCAAAATGGTATGCCATGTGGTTTTTTTTCTGTCCTGGCACCATAGGTGCTTCCTAGTGCAAAATTTGCTTCCAAAAAGCCAAATGTGACTCCTTCTCTTCTGAGACCTGTAGTGCGCCAGCAGAGCACTTTTCATCCCCATATTGGGTGTCTTCTGAATCGGGAGAAATTGGGCTTCAAATGTTGGGGGGTATTTTCTGCTATTACCTTTTTTTAAAATGTTAAATTTTTGCTAAACCAAGCATTTTTGGTAAAAAAAAATATTTTTTTTTACATATGCAAAAGTCGTGAAACACCTGTGGGGTATTAAGGTTCACTTTATCCCTTGTTACGTTCCTCAAGGAGTCTAGTTTCCAAAATGGTATGCCATGTCATTTTTTTTTGCTGTCCTGGCACCATAGGGGCTTCCTAAATGCGACATGCCCCCCGAGCTAAATTTGCTCTCAAAAAGCCAAATATGACTCCTTCTCTTCTGAGCATTGTAGTTCGCCCGTAATGCACTTCAGGTCAACTTATGGGGTACCTCCATACTCAGAAGAGATGGGGTTACAAATTTTGGGGGATATTTTCTGCTATTAACCCTTGCAAAAATGTGAAATTTGGGGGGAAACACACATTTTAGTGAAATTTTTTTTTTTTTTTTTTTACATATGCAAAAGTCATGAAACACCTGTGGGGTATTTAGGCTCACTTAATTCCTTGTTACGTTCCTCAAGGGGTCTAGTTTTCAAAATGGTATGCCATGTTTTTTTTTTGCTGTTTTGGCACCATAGGGGCTTCCTAAATGCAACATGCCCCCAAAAAAACATTTCAGAAAAACGTACTCTCCAAAATCCCCTTGTTGCTCCTTCGCTTCTGAGCCCTCTACTGCGCCCGCCGAACAATTTACATAGACATATGAGGTATGTGCTTACTTGAGAGAAATTGGGCTACAAATTCAAGTATAAATTTTATCCTTTTACCCCTTGTAAAAATTCAAAAATTGGGTCTACAAGAACATGCAAGTGTAAAAAATGAAGATTTTGAATTTTCTCCTTCACTTTGCTGCTTTTCCTGTGAAACACCTAAAGGGTTAAAATACTTACTGAATGTCATTTTGAATACTTTGGGGGGTGCAGTTTTTGTAATGGGGTCATTTATGGGGTATTTCTAATATGAAGACCCTTCAAATCCACTTCAAACCTGAACTGGTCCATAAAAAATAGCGAGTTTGAAAATTTTGTGAAAAATTGTAAAATTGCTGCTGAACTTTGAAGCCCTCTGGTGTCTTCCAAAAGTAAACACTTGTCAATTTTATGATGAAAATATAAAGTAGACATATTGTATATGTGAATCCAAAAAAATAATATTTGGAATATCCATTTTCCTTACAAACAGAGAGCTTCAAAGTTAGAAAAATGCAAAATTTTCAATTTTTTCATCAAATTTTGGGATTTTTCACCAAGAAAGGATGCAAGTTACCACAAAAATTTACCACTATGTTAAAGTAGAATATGTCACGAAAAAACAATCTCGGAATCAGATTGATAAGTAAAAGCATTCCAGAGTTATTAATGTTTAAAGTGACAGTGGTCAGATGTGCAAAAAAGGGCTGCGTCCTAGAGGTGAAAATGGGCTGTGTCCTTAAGGGGTTAATATATATTATTGTTTCAGCTTTGAACTTGCATAATAGGAGCCTCTTGTCTTGTTATGAAATTGCTATACAAGGGTAAGGATTACTGTAAAGAGTGCACACCACAAGATCAATATTCATATATATAACAAATTTTATTAGGTATCACAGAAAAAATGCAAAAAAGACAAAAAGGGCTAAAATCACTTAAAAAGCTCTAAATCGAGCAACCTCTACAACATGGGAGAGGGGCCATGAACCCCCTTCTCACCAAAGTCCCGTCCCTGTGTGATAAGGTATAATGGCTCAAGTAGTGGTGCTAACTGATAAAATGATACACATGCAACATTAATCTTTTCACCAAATCGAATAAACTTAACACCAAATGAAATGGAATATACAATGTGCAAAGAAAAAAATATATAGATTCATATCACCAGTGCACAGCGACCACAGAACAAAGGAGCCGAAATAGTAAATGGCGGGACGGGACCCCTAAGCCCCACGCGTTCCGTCACCGTTTGTGACTTCCTCAGGGGTGTTGTAGTCCACCTGCCCTTAGGGTCTTATATATCAGCATAATAAACTAAGTAATACCTGTCAGGTGAGTACGTCAAGGGTCAGTCACGCTGTGTGTAGTGGAGCTGGCGTGGACTTCCGCCTCCGCCATCCACTTCCTCTATGCGTGCGTCACAAGAAGTTCAAATCATGTGACCACCTAGTGGTCACATGATCTCTTCTCCTTAATATTGGCTGTCATGCGCGATAATGCCGCACCCGGCAGTAAGTGCGTCCCACGTGACCGGCCGGTCACGTGAGGCGTCATGTGATCACATGTTGTTAGAAACTTTATTGTTATGAAATTGAGGATTTTCCTAGCCTTGGTGCAGGAAAATATAGATTTCATTAAAGACAAGAGGCGAGTATTATCCCACCCTAATAACCCATCCCTTTTTTAAATAAAATTTTCAGCTTAAATTCTGGAGTTTTATTCTATGACTTCTTCAGTATGTTCCAGACCTGTTTGTTATGATGTTTTTTCCAGTTTCTTGAAGGATACAGTTTGCATCAAGAAAGAGAATGTCACCATTGAGATCAGCGGTTTTATGGACTATGCTACCTATTGATTGGATGATGTTTCTATTCTTAATTTGCATATGCATACATTTCATGATTGGTTTGTGCTGCAGTAATAAAAGAAAGAAATTTGCATAATGCTCGCCTCTTATCTTTAATAAAATCTATATTTTCCTGCACCAAGGCTAGGAAAATCGCCAGTTATATTCCCTAACTACTCCTAACACCCCTCCTGCCCTTAAAAAAAAAACTTTTCCGAGCTTTAAAAAGCTCTGTATCATACCTTTCCCATTGCTCACATTGTGTAAGCTCCCGGCAGGAGAAAGTGGGCATTCCCCAGCAGGCATCACGTCACTGAATCCTGCAAAAGCTGTGCCTCGCCATGCCCCACATGCACTTCCTGAGTTTGGGCTCCTGCCAAGCCATGAGGAGACTAAACTAACTGTTTGACTTGAGGCAAGGAATAGAACAGAGCCACCTAGTGGCTATTTTTTCACTCACATTGAAAACTTATAAAGTTTTTTTTTTTGTGTTTTTGGAGAAAATTGGCACCAGACCCTGAAAGAAATTACAGGAACCTGCCAGCAAAAACATTCAATGTCTATGGGCAGTTTTGATGAGTATAATTATTTGACCTTAACATGATGGATGCATTCAGTTGTAGAATGCCTAATGGTTTTAGGCCTAAAATGCTTTGTTGTGTGTGAGGTTTTTTTTTTCTAAGGATAAGCATCAATTTTTGAGCCAAAGCCAGCAGTGGATTTTAAAAAATCCATCAGTAGTGACAAGGATCAGGTTGGGGAATACTACTTTTTACAACTCAGCTTGGCCCAATGAAATAAAATAACAAAGCTTGGGACAATCCCTTTTAAGACCTGACAGGTTTAATTTTTTTTAGCAATTTAGATGTCTTTTATACTGGAATAAAAGGGGTACTCTGGTGAAAAATGTTTTTCTTTTTAAATTAACTGGTGCCAGAAAGTTAAACAGATTTATTTGTAAATTGCTTCTATTAAAAAATCTTAATCCTTCCAGTACTAATTAGATGCTGAATACTACAGAAGAAATTATTTTCTTTTTGGAACACAGTGCTCTCTGCTGACATCATGAGCACAGTGGTCTCTGCTGACATATTTGTCCATTTTAAGAACTGTCCAGAGCAGGAGAAAATCCCCATAGCAAACATATGCTGCTCTGGTCAGCTCCTGAAATGGACAGAGATGTCAGCAGAGAGCACTGTGCTCATGATTCAGCAGAGAGCACTGTGTTCCAAAAAGAAAATAATTTCCTCTGTAGTATTCAGCAGCTAATAAGTACTGGAAGGATTAAGATTTTTTTTTAATAGAAGTAATTTACTAATCTGTTTAACTTTCTGGCACCAGTTGATTTAAAAAAAAAAAAAGTATTCTACCGGAGTACCCCTTTAAAACTTGGTAGCTTCAGTGCGATGGCGTAAAAGTTAGTCACCTGAGCCTAAGGGTTAACATTTAGATCTCAAAAACTAGATAAGAGTTTATAGTATTAGTAAGAAATTATGACTTTGCCAAATATTGAAAGTTATGCATAATACCAATAAAAGTCCAACATTCTTTAAAGATGTCCTGACAGCTCTCTTGATATGCCTGCTTCAGTAGTGTAAATAGTAGTATTTCTCCAGAAATAACAATGCTGAAGCATCATTTCCTAGTGCTCAGCATTGTGCTCTCCTTCTTTTATTTCTCCTGTATGAATAAATTCATAACTATGTGTATTTACTGAAAACAATCAGAATAAATGCAGTTTTATACCTATTCAGCTTCTGGGTTGTTTCGATGTAAGACATGTAAGACAATATAATGGACCTGGCCTGATAGTGGTAGGTGGGACCCATTATCTTAGCTGCTCCATCTACCATTACCAAATGCTGGAAAGATTCTTCCCTTTAGTAATGGTTTGTAGATTAATGATCACCAACATTTTTAAGATGGAGACGATCCTAGGCGTTTGGGCCCATATTTTCCCTAAGTTTCAAAAACATGTATAGATAGTTAAATGGATGGAGAGTGTTTTATTTGATTCATTTGAGAAATCCCCTGTAGGCTTCTTCTACATTAATGCACTTCACATATGTAATATATATTCTACTATCTTTGGTTGGGTATTACTATGATTTGTATTTCTGGTGTTTAGGTTTGTTCTCTCCTAAAGACCGAAAATTCTTGTGTTCTTAAAAAAATGCTCTTTGTTCCCTTCATGGACCATGCTGCAAATGTACTGTTTAAACTGTACCATTTTATATGCTCGCAAATGCTTATTTGTTGGCTGATCAGATCTTTTATGCATTTAAATCCTCATTATTGGCCACAAATCATCCCATGTAAAAAGAGGGATTTTGGCCAACAGTGATAAAATTAAAGGGCCGCACAAACATCACTTGTAAAAGGGCCCTTAAAGGGGTTCTCTGCCTCTAAAGATCGTATCCACTATCCAAAGGATAGGGGATAAGATGTCTGATGGCGGGGGGTCTGGGTGCTGGGACCCCCGCAATCTCCCGTGACAGCGGTGGTTGCCCGTCATCCGGCACGGAATGGAGTTCCACCATTTTATGGTGGACAATGTTTAGTAATAACGATTGAGGGGGAAAAAAAGACAATTGTCAGCCTTTTTCTATTTTGTTTCTTATATACTCTTCTGACATTTAAGTTTTAAGAAAGTCATTGTGACACTTAGAATATTTAACAGATAAGGTTGCTTTTGTCTTACATGCTGCTTGATAACCTGAGTTCTGAGCAACAATCTGAATTATTCTGTTTATAAAAGATGCATAAGAAAGTAAAGTCTAGATTGTCAATCTTCTGACCTTGTGTGTAGTACTATCCCCCCCCACTGTGGCATTATACATTACCCAGAACAATGCATGTTATACTGAATACAATAGCTGTTGCTCATGGATCCTTTCTGGAAGTAGTGTGTTGATCACTAAATCACAGTTACATATATATATATATATATATATATATATATATATATATATATATATACTCATCTGAGTTATGTTTGTAGAGAATGGGAGCGATGCACTCAGGTGAGACATTTAGGTTTCTGACAGTATTTTCCTATGATAAGCAATGCCCTCTTGCTGACAGCATACATCTGGTTGCTTTCTGCAACATGCTGTTACTGTTCTAGACTGCTGCTCAGCCGGATATAAAATGTGGCTGCATTTTCTAGCTAATAATGGTTAAAATGTTTTATACCCAGAGTATTACAATAACAAAGTGCACGCTGACAATTCTGCTAATTACCTATGTCTTTGTGCTAAGTGGCCTTCATTTCTCCAGTTATTGCTCTGCGTTTTTGCTGGCTTTGTTACTGGAAATAAGGATTGTTCTGTTTAATATGAGATGTAATGTATGCAATGCATGGACATCGGCGGGATGAAACAAACTCATGCTGAAGACTGTTGAATCAGTATATATTCACTTTCAAATCTATACAATCTGTAGAAATCTATATAGAAGAAATATGATGTTTAACCTTTACAACCTTCTTAACACAATACTTTTTCCTTGAGTTTCAAAATGCATGCAAACACACCATCATGTTGCATGCATTTTAATGCCATTATAGAGACTAGATACAGTGGTCCCTCAATTTAAAATGGTCACAGGTTACAAATTTGTTAACATACAATGTTCTTTTCTGGACCTTTGTAACTTGAATTCATACTCAACATGACAGTCCAGATCCGTGAAACATGTCAATGGCTGAAAGAACTGACCAATCAGAATGGGCATTTTACTGGTAAAACACCTATATTACTGAAGTGCATGCACTAACTGGCTGTCTGGTAGTGTCCTCTACAGTACAAGGAGGTATTACCTATGCCAGGGTTAGCTGCTCCTTTGACACCAGGTCAGCTCTGCCCCAATTTATAATCTTTTGGACATTGCGTGTACTGTACAGGACCCTGAAGAAGCTCCTGACTGTTACGGCAGAGGTTAATTGGATCTGCTGTACCTGTATGGATAATGACGTGGGCCAAACCAGGGAGCGGAGTCTAATGTGCTGCTGGTTTTCAACAGAGCCCGCCGCAAAGCGTGATGGACTTGCTGCGGCAGGCGGCACCCAGGTTGCTACCCCTGATACAACTTGTCCACACAGGCAGCCAAAGTGTAACATGGCACAGGAAGAATGAGGCAACTCAAAATCAGAACAGGCAGGAGGTCAGGGATGGCGGCACTGTAGCAAGGTCAGGTCACGTAGCAAGAGGTCAGAAGGCAGGCGGCACAGGAGCAAGGTCAGGATACGTAGCAATAGGTTCAGATGCATGGCAAGGCAAGACACAAACAGAATGCTTTCTCTAAGGCTGAAATGGCACAAATATCTGGAAAGGGTCAAAAGGAAGTGCTTATACTATAGGGTCAAGGAGCAGCAAGAACCAATTAAGTGTGTACTAAATTTCACAGAGCCAACGCGCGCGTACCCTAGGAGACGGAGACGCACGAGCCAGCAAGCAAGAAGAACAGAGGAGACACAGAGACGATGGGGAAGATAACGAGCAATGGGCTGGGTGCGATCGCATCGCGGGATACGAATCGCAGTGCAAACCATGCCGGGCAGCGAAGAAGGAGTGCGTCCGCTGCCAGCATGTCTGACCGCGGCGCGACGCCTAACACTGACGTTTACATAAATTGTGATTTACAGCTTCCAGCAGCCCTTTCTGACTTTTCTATGTGTGGGCTTGCTGCAGAACCAATTACCAGTTTTTTATAGAGTTATGGGCCCTGATTTACTAAGAGTGTCAGGTTTTTGTCTGTCTACTTTTTTTTTTTTTTTTGTCCTCTTCTTTTTACGGGTATTATTTACTAAGATGTCCTTTCTTTTGGTGCACAAGGTTTTTTTTTTGTCCCCACCGGAAGGTACAAAAAAAAAAGTGTGGGAACAACAAACAGTGGCTCTTCAAGTCTGTGAAAATCTGAGAGGCAAGAGGCACCACCCCACGCAAAAGCATGAAATTTTCAAAGCATTTGCCAAGTTCCTGAGAAATTGAGTTAGGTGTAAAATCTACTCTGTGAACCATAACGATTTTATTTAAGAAATAACATACTTTCACAATTTGGGAATACCAGGTGACCATGCTTTTTGACACTGAGGCCATAGTGACAATATTCTATAGACCAGATTGAAGAAAAGGCTGAAGGATTATGTTAGCAATCCTACAAATAAAGTTGTACAATAAATATTGAATAAATCACAGAAAAAGTTAGAAAGTACTACCATGTAACAATGCAAATATCAAAGTAAACAGGTTACATTTAAGGTATAAAAATGTAATATTTGTCCATATATCCTATCAAGTTAGGAATATAAATTCCGATGAAATTAGAGTTTAGGGTTGTCCCGATACCGATACTAGTATTGGTATCGGGGCCGATACCCGGCAATTGCATGGTATCGGGGATTCGTTTAATGTCCCCGATACTTGCTGCAGTGCAGCCCATGAAATGCCCCGCTCCGCTGCCTCGTTCTCCCATCCGCATCCCCGTTCTCCCGTCCGCATCATGGCATCCTATGGAGGAGCATTTGACACACACGTCACTCCACCTTCTCCACTGTGCCAAGCATAACACTACAGAGGAAGCAGAGTGACGTGAATGTCACATGCTCCTCCATAGGACACCATGATGCGGACCGGAGAACGGGGCAGTGGCGCACTGTCTACAAAGGGGGCACTGTCTACAAGGGGTGCACTGTCTCCAAGGAGAGTGCGCTGTCTACAAGTGGGGCCTGCTGTCTACAAGGGGGCACTGTCTACAAGGGGAGGGCGCTGTCTACAAGGGGGGCCTGCTTTCTACAAGGGGGGCTGCTGTCTACAAGGAGGGGCACTGTCTACAAGGTGGGGCTGCTGTCTACAAGGGGGGCACTGTCTACAAGGGGAGGGCGCTGTCTACAAGGGGGGCCTGCTGTCTACAAGGGGGGCTGCGGTCTACTATCAATACTACCTACAAGGGCATACTACCTACAATTAAAGGCAATCTTACAACAGAGTCCCCTACACTAACTTGAATTTATAGGTAGATTGTGCAGGTGACCCGGTTTCTACTGCTTCTCACCCGGTGATCATCAGCGCAATTGCTCCGGAGACATCGGTCTTGCCGCCAATGCAAATTCCCTGTTCTGTCCAATGGAGAAGAGAGAAATCTTGGCTCAATCTACAGCAGCCGCCTCCATTGCATACAACAAGGAACTCACATATCAGCACGGCCAGAAACTGGGTCACCCTGGTGTCAGATTCCCTTTAACCCCTTAAGGACCAAGCCCATTTTGACCTTAAGGACCAGGCAAATTTTATTTTTGCATTTTCATTTTTTCCTCCTCGTCTTCTAAAAATTGTAACTCTTTTATATTTTCATCCACAGACTAGTATGGGCCTTGTTTTTTGCCTGACCAGTTGTCCTGCGTAGTGACATCACTCATTTTACCATAAAATGTATGGCGCAACCAAAAAAATACTATTTGCTTGGGGAAATTAAAAAGAAAACTGCAATTTTGAAAATTTTGGAAGGTTTCGTTTTCACACCGTACAATTTACAGTAAAAATGACATGTGTTCTTTATTCTGTGGGTCAATACGATTAAAATAATACTCATTATTACATACTTTTCTATTACTGTTGGACTTAAAAAAACAAATCGCAACCTTTTTAAAATCCTTCTATTTTGACAACCTATAACTTTTTCATTTTTCCGTATAATTGGCGCTATGAGGGCAAAATTTTTTTAGCCATGATTTGTACTTTTTATTAATACAACATTTGTGTATGTAAAACTTATATTAATTTTTTTATAAAAAATGTGACAAAAAAGCAGCAATTTTGCGTTTTTTTTTTTTTTTTTTACGTTCACGTCGTTCCCCGTACAGGATCAATAACATTATATTTTAATAGTCGGGACATTTACACACGCGGTAATATCAAATATGTGTATTAATAATAATTTTTTTTACACTTTATGGGGGTAAAATGGGAAAAAAGGAGATTTTACATTTTTATTGGGAAGGGGATTTTTCTAATTTTTTATCTTTAAAAAGAAAAAAAAATGTTGCTTTCATTTTTACACTTTAATTGTCCCCATAGGGGAATATCTATAGCAATCCTTTGATTGCTAATAATGTTCTATGCTATGCATAGGGCATAGCACTGATCAGTGTTATCGGTGATCTTCTGCTCTGGTCTGCTCGATCTCAGACCAGAGCAGAAGACGCTGAGAGACAGCCGGAGCCAGGTGAGGGGACCTCCGGCCAGCATGCTGGATGATCGGATCCCCACGGCAGCGCTGCGGGCGATCTGACCATCCATTTAAAGTACCGCACTGCCGCAGATGCCGTGATCTGTATTGATCACGGCATCTGAGGGGTTAATGGTGGAAATCCGTGCGATCGCGGTTGTATGCCATTACCAGCTGATAGCAGCCAAGACCTGCCCCGCATGACCTGAGCACCTGTCCGGTGCTCGCGGTCATGGCGGAGCATAAATGTAAGCAAAGGTCCATTAAGTACCACGGTACCTTGACGTACATTTACGCCCATTGTCATTAAGGGGTTAAAATAAAAGTACTCGTAATTGGTATCAGGGAGTACTAGAATAAAAGTATCGGGACATCCCTATCAGAGTTATGTGAACCAGTCTTTTTAATTTTGGTTTGCCTAGTTTATGCATATTGCCCATAAGAACCATGCTGGGGGGGGGGGGGGGAAACGGCCATTTTACCTGTTTTTGCACCAGCCTCTGGCAGTCGAATTTTCAAGATTCACTCTTCTCCACTTTTTCGTCAAGTTTTGGCCAAATTTTTTTTTTTAAATGTCAGGTTACGCCCATTTTATTAGCTGCACCCCTTTGTAGGATTTTCTCAAACTCTCCGAGTGATTTGTGAGAATGTAGACAATTTTTTGTACAAACATGTCGCAAAAAGTGTCCCACAGGCGTTTGCCTAAATTCAGTCCATAAAACCCGATAAAAACTGTCGGGTTTGGCTTAGTAAATAAGGCCCATGGTCTCAACATACAATGGTTTTAACATTCAATGGATTCAACATACAGTGATCATACTGGAACCAATAAATATTGTAACTTGAGGTACCACTGTACTATGGGGAAGCTAGAAAAAAACTCTATATCCTAAGCAGGCAGTGAATTGAAAAAAAAACACCACTGACCCAAAAATGCTGCAAAAATGACAGAAACCAAAACCCTTTAAAGTGGTGGGTTATTTAACCCCTTGCAGACAGCTGTACATGTAGAACATGTTTCTCCTTTTTGCACAAAGGTAAAAATATGAAAAAAAATTTGCAGTTTATATTAAAACTCAGTGAAATCACTAATGACTCAATAACTTATTGATTATATACAGAACAGCCTCTTCTGGAAATGAATGTGACTCACCTCTATAAACGATCTATGGTACATAAAAGAAAAAAAAAGCAAGTACAAGCAAATGGCTAAGCTTTAAATTCTATACAAATACTCTTACAAAATAGATGAGTTATCATCACCACAACAGTGAATAAAATAAATACAAATCTTCAATAATCAGTGACATGGATGATTATAAATAAGTCTCACAATGGATATGCCTGTCACGATGCCGGCTGGCAGGAGGTGGATCCTCTGTGCCAGAGAGGGATTGGCGTGGACCGTGCTAGTGGACCGGTTCTAAGTCACTACTGGTGTTCACCAGAGCCCGCCGCAAAGCGGGATGGTCTTGCTGCGGCGGTAGTGACCAGGTCGTATCCACTAGCAACGGCTCAACCTCTCTGACTGCTGAAGATAGGCGCGGTACAAGGGAGTAGACAGAAGCAAGGTCGGACGTAGCAGAAGGTCGGGGCAGGCAGCAAGGATCGTAGTCAGGGGCAACGGCAGGAGGTCTGGAACACAGGCTAGGAACACACAAGGAAACGCTTTCACTGGCACAATGGCAACAAGATCCGGCGAGGGAGTGCAGGGGAAGTGAGGTATACATAGGAAGTGCACAGGTGAACACACTGATTAGAACCACTGCGCCAATCAGCGGCGCAGTGGCCCTTTAAATCGCAGAGACCCGGCGCGCGCGCGCCCTAGGGAGCGGGGCCGCGCGCGCCGGGACAGGACCGACGGAGAGCGAGTCAGGTACGGGAGCCGGGGTGCGCATCGCGAGCGGGCGCCACCCGCATCGCGAATCGCATCCCGGCTGGAGGCGGTATCGCAGCGCACCGGGTCAGTGGATCTGACCGGGGCGCTGCAGTAGCGAGAGTGTAGCGAGCGCTCCGGGGAGGAGCGGGGACCCGGAGCGCTCGGCGTAGCAATGCCATTTATTTTTGGGTTGAAAAGAATACAGCAGTTACATTACAATGTCAATTATAACAAAAGTCTGTTTAGACCATTTCTGTCAAATACAAGTCCACTTATTTCCCCCACTATAACTTGTAAAACAAAACAAATCAAAGAAACTAATATGAGCAAAAACAAAAGGTTTAAAACCCTTCACCTCTACACTAAGGTCCATATGTTCATTGTTGCTATCCAAGCGTACAATTTATATACAGTAACCCCGAAACACCTGCAATGTGTGTCCTGGGATGTTGGTGTATTATGCTGTAGTAAAAACACTTTGCAACGGCCACACCTCCCCCCCCCCCCCCCCCAACATGAATGATCTGGGTGACGTCCTCAATGCCCCATAACCTCTGAGGACATCGCCGAGGTGACTAGGACCACGCAGGAATGCGTCTACTCATAGACAGCTATGCATTCCGTGCAGTGTCTGCAGAAAAAATGAACATGTTCATTCTTTCTCCGGATGCGGAAAACAGAATTTCCGTGCCACAAACATCTGCTGATCACAGCACAGCAGAATCCCGTTGAATCTCTGCTGCTCTGCATAATTCCACCCAGAAATTCCAGACTTGTGAACATGGCCTTGGAGTGTAACTGTTTGACATGTTTAGACCCTCACCAATTATTAGAACAAGTGGAGGGAAGCATGCAGCTGTCCACTGCTTCTCCTCACTCTGTGTGGGCGACATAAGATTAACTCATAGACTTACTATAGGAATCTATCTTGGTCTATGATAAGTGAAAAGTTTTTGGAAGGGAAGAGCCCAGTTAAGGATGGGTCATGGGTGAGATGACATTAATGAAGTCTGTGATACAAGATCATCATTAATTCTTAGTAATAAAGGACTCTATATTTGCCCAAGGTACCTTTCTTATGTGGACACCAGATTCCAGGAAGGGCATACCTCACAGAGGAGAAACTAGGGGAGATATGGGAAATACAGGAGAGAGTAAAATCTCTTGGTAGGTCCTGTTATTGGGCCTGTATTATTTTAAATGAAAGGCAGGTTTGGTAGTGGGTCTTTTCATCCCACTTACTGGGCTAGTCCATGTTTTCAGTGTTGCGCAGGTCAACACAGGTGCTGAGAACAGTTCATTTCTGTATTTTAATCTAGGTGTGACTCTATGCAGACCGAGGCTTAGAGGAACCTGACTCTCTGATGGAAATTGTACTCTAGAAGGCTACAGCCTCAAAAGAAGACAATTGCCAGTTGACTTTGTTGGGTGATAGGTAGTAAGCCTGAGACAAAATAAAGTGTTGCATGATGGACAAGTAGGTATTGTTTTGTTTGTTGCCAATTTGAATATGGTTGTATATTTTGTTTCGAACAGTCAAAAGCAGGAGCAGCCCTGAATTTGAACTGTTACTGTTTCTGACTGATGTTTTATGCCATGTGCCTATCTCTACCCATTTAAACTCCTACATATGATACAACATTCTAAGCAAATTAAATTTCAAATCAATGACAGTGTGTTAGTGCTCCATAAGACCTCTTATTTTGGATATCAGTAACCCAAATTCACAGACTTCCCCAATGTCATTTTCTTAAACCCTTCTATAACAGAAAGATCAATTTGTTTATTTTCTTTAAAATATTATATGAAGAGTAATATTAGATGAACTGGGTACAGTTTGGAACATAGAAGCTCTAGATTGAGGAAGTTGTACAGGCCAATCATAGCTTTTCCAAGTCAGAATGTCACAAAATGGATAATACAGTGTATAAAATGCCCTTTCGACTCAATTTTGGGCCTATAACTTCTTATTTTGATTTTAAATAAAACCTGTCACAGGTTTCATGTTCAGGTGTCATGTTAGTAAACAGAAGAAGCTGAGCAGGTTGATATATAGCTTTGTAAGAAAAGTTCCAGGATTAACTAGTAATGTATTCATTGCAATCTCTGCTCATTCTGGAATTAGTAGTCAAGTGGGTGGACCTACTCAGTGATTGACATCTCTCTATATGCACACTTATGAACAGCTGTCAGTCACTGAATAGTTCCACCCACCTGACTACTTGCAGAGATTTACATGAATAAATAAATTATTCCGGAACTTTTCCCACAAAACTATAGGGTAATCTCAGTTTGTCCTAATCTATAACATGATGTCTGCAGATTGGATTGCATTTTCAATTTGACAGATTCTCTTTTAAGGCTTAGTTTTCCCTAGCCCCTTAGTTTTCCCTAGCTCCTTCATACTTAGTGTCCTTGGAAAAAATAGCTTGTTTTAGGCAGTTTTTTTGACAAATGTAATAAAGCTACATCTTTGAGGCCATATTACATTTGCAGGTTCCAACAGAAACATGGTAAGGTAGGGACCTGCAGACATAAAACTTGCCTTACTCAACAACTAAACCTAAATGGGAGACATACAGAATATCTTTAATTTGTACTCTCTCTTTCTTGTTATTGAGTCTTATTTATATTTCCCTACTAGCTGAGTACCCAGTGTTGATAGGTCTTCCTACCTAAACCTTGTGGGAGAGGAAAAGCAACACTCTTTGGACACTGGGAATGAGGTTGACGCTACGCGCATTAGCCACTCTCACAGAGCGGCAATGCCGGGGCCCGGCAAACACTTATCTCCTGTTCTGTGAATAGGGGATACGTTGTTATCGCTGTAGATGTCCTTTAACACTACTTAATTTTTTTTTATGTTTAATAAATGTGTACCAAGTTTAAAGGAGCAGTCTAGTGCAGACTATTACAACTCTGTTGTACCCGGGCTAAAAAAAAAAAAGAGAGAAAAAACTTTCACTTACCGTTCTGTGTTCCCCCATGGTGCCACTACAGCAGATCAGTCCTCTGGTCCCATCTTCTACCTGTGCACGGATCCTCACATGACACTCTATCATTGGCTGCAGTGATGTCGGTGCTGCCTCGGCCATGATAGTGAGCCGTGTGACGATCTGTGCACCGGAAAAAAGATGAAGACCGGACCAAAGGACTGATCAGCTGTAGCCGCGTTTAGGGGGAATGCAGGAAGGTGAGTGAAAGTGTGTTTTTCAGCTTGGGCACAACAGAGTTGGAATAGTCTGCACTAGACTACTCCTTTTATCAAAATATCTCCAGCCATTCTGAACATACATATACACAAATATACACACATGCCTTAGATTTATATATAGATGGTTACATGATCTTTTATCTTTTTATCACGACTCAACTGTATGCTGAATACTGTACTCTAGTGTAAAAATCCATTTTCAAGTATGTGGCTCCTTGTAACAAGCAAAATCCCAGAGGCATGAATGAACATGTAAATTGTCAAAATATATATAATGTTTATTGTCTGGTAACCTTTACTAATGCTTGACCTTTACTTAATTCTAGTCCTTATAGAATCACTTTTCATATCACTGGGTTGAAAAAGATTTTAGACTTTAAATAGGTATTTTAATAAATAACAGTCGTCATACACAACAATGATAGAAAACAATTTAAATTGTAATAGCAACACATAATAAAAAGGTTCTATACATTATACAAAACCAACCGCAAAAGCACTACATAAAAAGGGCACTGAATAATTCATAAAAATAGCTAAATTCTGCAGTATTTTATAAAAAAATATAGTATACTATATATATTTTTTTTACTATTATCTCTATTGGCTCTTCCAGCTATGTATGGCGTTCATCCGTGTTAAAAAATTATTAAACACAATCTAATTTCATACTTAATGCCACATTTCCACCACTACTAAGCGCACAATCAATATAAGACGAGGAGAATAATTAAAACAGAGTAAGCAGAATGAATCCAGAGGATCAGGATCAAACAGCCAATTTTTCATGGGGGGAAAAAAGAAGATAAAATATGTACAACATGCATTTTTCATTTGTCAGGGTTCCAAAAGTGCAGGATATGTTACAGTTCCTTCATATGAAATATTACAACCTTCAGCTTTCCATTGGAGTGGAAAAAAGACAGAAATTATAACTTCCCTTCCAAAGGTGGGAAGGGATTATGACTAGCGAATGAGCAGTGTAATGTTCTAATTTACCATGTTATTAATATTAGAGATGAGTGAATCCTTAAAAATTCTATTCTCAGCTTATTCCAAGGAAAGGAGCAAGTTGTGATATGTCAACCTGGTGAATCAATGCTACAAGATATATTTCTTAAAGCTCATTTATACAGCTGTATCATGGCTCCATTTTGAGAGGTACATGAGACATCTGCTTAACTGCCATATGCAACTCATTTAATAAAACTGTATACAGAGGTTTTTACATGCAAGCTTTGTCCGATCTTCCTACCTCAATCTTGTGGGAGAGAAAAGCAACAATGATGATCTCATTCTCATGTCCTGTTCTCATATCCCGACCTCATATCCCAAACTCATATTTTGACATCATATTCCAACTTCATATCCCATCCTCATATCCTGACCTCATATCCATCCTCATATCCTGCCCTCATATCACGCTCTCATATCCCATGCTCATATCTCGACCCCATATCACATCCTTATGTCCCAACCTTACATCATGTCTTCATATCCCGACATCATATCCTGACATCATATTCCATCCTCACATTCCGTCATCACATCCCAATCTCACATCCCAATCTCGCATCTTAACCACATATCCAGTCCTCATATCCTACTCTCATATCCAATCCTCTGCATTAGCTATTCTCTGTGCCAGCCTAACAGTCGGTATGATGTGTAACAGTGAAGTGCAATCTGTGCAGTTCAAGAGTAACACAATCAATAGATGTACCAGAAGTCCCATAGACTTAAATTGGCACTGAATTTTATTTCATTTTTTTATAGAAATGATGGCTTATAAAATCATGGCTTTGTCCAAGCTGAAGTACAAGCATGGACAAAATCCAGCAAGTGAAGTGGGCTAGCACTCCTCTGTACTCTCTCCTGTCTGATAGGACTCCTCTGTGCTCTCTCCTGTCTGATAGCACTCCTCTGTGCTCTCTCCTGTCTGATAGTATTCCTCTGTGCTCTCTCCTGTCCGATAGTACTTCCCTGTGCTCTCTCCTGTCTGATAGTACTCCTCTGTGCTCTCTCCTGTCCGATAGGACTCCTCGGTGCTCTCTCCAGTCTGATAGGACTCCTCTGTGCTCTCTCCTTTCTGATAGGACTCATTTGTGCTCTCTCCTGTCTGATAGCACTCCTCTGTGCTCTCTCTTGTCCGATAGGACTCCTATGTGCTCTCTTCTGTTTGATAGCACTCCTCTGTGCTCTCTCCTGTCCGATAGGACTCCTCTGTGCTCTCTCCTGTCTGATAGTACCAGGGCCGGCATTGTGGCGGGGCATCCAAGGCAGTTGGCTAGGGCCCCCATCCAAAAGGGGGCCCTTGAAAAGCTTTAGGGCATTACTAACAATACTGCATTTTATGCAAATACGCTGCTTGCGCTCCACTGTTCGGGGCCCCTGGCGATCACTGCCAGCACTTTTTTTTTTTACTTCTACTATGTGTGGCCCTGCAGGGCTGAGGAGGCCAGGGGCTGCTGAGAGCTCCTACTGAAGTGACCCTGGGGCAGAAGCAAGGCAGCCTCAGCCAACCCGATCTCCAGCAATCTTCTCCTGGGGGTAAGGAGAGGCTTTGGGTTGGGAATATATATTGTATATGTGTGTATATGATTTTTTATGTGTACATGTATTATGTGTGCATGATAAATGTATGTGTATGTATGATATGTGTATGTGTGTTAGATGTCTATGTATGTATGATGTGTGTATGCATGAGGTTTGTTACAGTGTGTTACCCCAGTAGTAAGGAGATTATATGAGGAGGAGGTTTGTTACAGTGTGTCACCCTAGTAGTAAGGAGATTACATGAGGAGGAGGTTTGTTACAGTGTGTCACCCTAGTAGTAAGGAGATTACATGAGGAGGAGGTTTGTTACAGTGTGTCACCCCAGTAGTAAGGAGATTACATGAGGAGGAGTTTTGTTACAGTGTGTCACCCCAGTAGTAAGGTGGGAGTTAAGGGGCGGAAAAATTAGCTTTTGCCTATGGCAAAAATGGGGGGGGGGGGGCAGGGGCAAAAAAATTGCTTGCCCAGGGTCCAATCAAAATTAAAGATGGCCCTTGCAGTATTGGTAGGACGTCACTGACATCCCATGCATGCGCCCATAGGAACGGAGGAGCAGAGCATCAAGCAGGAGGACGCCCGCTGGCCAGAATGGTAAGTCACCAGCAGCACGTCATCTTCAGTGCTCAGACCACTGCTCCTCTGGTCCCGGGACCTACTGCTATGGCCTATAAGCCAGGAGGAGCGGGGATTGGAGCACTGAAGCAGGGCAATACATAGACATACAGCCTCCAGCCGTACACTGTATATGGTTGTAGGCTGTATGTTTGTGGGGGAACATACTGCCAGCCTAATGTGGGAGAACTATACTGCCAACCTAATGTGGGGGAACATACTGCCAACCTAATGTGGGGGGAACTATACTGCCAACCTAATGTGGGGGAACATACTGCCAGCCTAATGTGGGGAAACTATTCTGCCAACCTAATGTGGAGGAACTATTCTGCCAAACTAATGTGGGCGAACATACTGCCATCCTAATGTGGGGGAACTATACTGCCAACCTAATGTGGGGGAACTATACTGCCAACCTAATGTGGGGGAACATACTGCCAGCCTAATGTGGGGGAACATACTGCCAACCTAACGTGGGGGAATTATATTGCCAACCCAATGTGGGGGAACATACTGCCAACCTAATGAAAGGAAACTATACTGCCAACCTAATGTGGGGGAACATACTGCCAACCTATTGTGGGGGAACTATACTGCCAACCTATTGTGGGGGAACTATGCTGCCAACCTAATGTGGGGGAACTATACTGCCAACCTAATGTGGGGGAACTATACTGCCAACCTAATGTGGGGGGACTATACTGTTACCCTAATGTGGGGGGACTATACTGCCAACCTAATGTGGGGGAACTATACTGCCAACCTAATGTGGGGGAACTATACTGCCAACCTAATGTGGGGGAACTATACTGCAAACCTAATGTGGGGGGAACTATAATGCCAACCTAATACGGGGGGAACTATACTGCCAACTTAATGTGGGGGAACTATACTGCCAACCTAATGTAGGGGAACATACTGTCAACCTAATGTGGGGGAACTATACTTCCAAACTAATGTGGGGGAACTATACTGCCAGCCTAATGTGGGGGAACTATACTGCCAACCTAATGTGGGGGAACTATACTGCCAACCTAATGTGGGGGGATCTATACTGCCAACCTAATGTGGGGAGAACTATACTGCCAACTTAATGTGGTGGAACATACTGTCAACCTAATGTGGGAAACTATACTTCCAAACTAATGTGGGGGAACTATACTACCAGCCTAATGTGGGGGAACTATACTGCCAACCTAATGTGGGGGAACTATACTGCCAACCTAATGTGGGGGGAACTATACTGCCAACCTAATGTGGGGGGAACTATACTGCCAATCTAATGTAGGGGAACTATACTGCCAACCTAATGTGGGGAAACATACTGTCAACCTAATGTGGGGGAACTATACTTCCAAACTAATGTGGGGGGGGGGGAACTGTGCTGCCAACTTGATATGGGGGGGAACTATGCTGCGTACTTAAAGAGGTAGTCCACTGCCCCCGTGTTCGGTACATTTTCAGCAGGCCAGGGGCGGGCGAGGCGGGTGAAGGGGGTGGCAACAGCTGGAGGCACAAAATGGGTCGCGTCACCGGCGGATCCACAGATGTTTCTGGCACGGAAATTCCATTTTCTGTGTCCGCACAGAATTCATGGCTTTCTATGAGACGCTGCATTCCTGTGCAGTAATAGTGGGGGCATATTATGTCGGGGCCCTGCGGAATATCTGCACGGAGATTCTCCATGTGGACATTCTGTCTGTGAACTTAGCCTTATAGTATATGTGGGCGCTATTACTGATACTGTTAATCTGTGTGCGGTGACTATTACTGTATAAAGAACAAGGTGACAGTATTAGGTTAGGGCTAGATGGCAAAAATGGGTTGCACAGTCAAAGATCGCCATGTTGTTCTTCTTGAATCGTGCTGAATCTCAGTGAATGTAAGTAAATGTGGTCACACATAGAGAAATCCAGCACAAATCAGTTCTTGCTCTTTGGGGGCTTACAAGTTGCTGTTGCTCCACAGCTGTCTGTGCACTTTGTTCTTGCGAAGGGGGAGCTGAGCTGATCTGCACTAAATGGGGTCACACTGTGACCCCCAAATTACCACAGCCACAAATTCGTCCTGTATGAAATTATTACGTTTCTCATGTTGTTGTCACAGCCATTTGTGGTTTTCAGCTCAATCTCATTTACTCACATTAGCTGAGCAGCACAATTCAGGGGGCGCAACATAGTGATCTTTGATCACGCAATCTGGGGGGCCCCATTTTTCATTTTTGCCCAGGGCCTCACCTTGTCTAAAACCAGCCCTGGATAGGACTCCTCTGTTCTCTCTCCTGTCCCACATAGACTTTGAGGGTCATGTATTATGCTCCAAAAGGAGCTTAAACCCCATGCTGGCGTGGCCCTCTTTGCTGCTGTTTTTTTTTGTCTTATCATTTTAGATCTGTGAATGCATCAGTACTTGTTTTTTTTTTTTCAATTTAATATACAGGCTTATTAGCGAAAGCCGACAAATAGACCGTATGTGTTAATAAGCTGGGGCTTAGCGATAGACCAAAAATCTGCTATCACTAAACCTCCATTATTACCTCAGCAATCACCCCCACAGGGGTAATAGGAAGAGCTGGTACCAACAAGCCCAAAGTGTCTAAAATGGATCTCCGGGGCCTCCACAGTCAAAAGCTGACATTATTTAAGCTGGGGAGGGCCAAAACAATGGTTCTCCCCCACCCTGGTAATGTGAGGCTGCTTCTTTGTTGGTATCTGGCTGATTTGAAAAGTACAGGGAACCACATGCTTTATTTTCATAAATAAATAAAACAATTCAAAAAAGTGTGTGGTTCCCCATATTTTCCGAAGATGGAGAGTGGCAACAAAGTTATAGCAGCTTTTTACAGCTTTTTAAAAGTAAAAAAAAAAGCATGTTAAAAAAAACTGTGCACACAACATCACTTACCTAATTTGGGCTCCTGTCTTTACTGTTAAAGGGGTATTCCAGCCCCAAGACATCTTATCCCCTATCCAAAGGATAGTTCATATATTTAATGAAACTCGTCAATTATATCAGTACTAAAAAGTTATGTTGCTATGTGCAAAGTCATATCCCTTAACCCCTTAAGGACACATGACGTTCTCATACGTCTCCATTTCCGAGTCCTTAAGGACACATGACGTATGAGAACGTCATGTGTTTTACCGGCCCCCCGCAACCATCTGGAGCGGAGCCGGTCCCCGATGCCTGCTGAAATCGTTCAGCAGGCATCGGGGCATATCGCCCAGGGGGGTCATTATGACCCCCCATGTCGGCGATGGCCGCAGATCGCTGGACAATTCAGTCCAGCGATCTGCGGCGGATTCCGGGTCAATCGGGTCTCCAGTGACCCGGTGACCCGGAATTATTGGCTGATCGGGGCCGTCAGAGACGGCCCCGAACAGCCATAGCCAGCAGGGGTGAGGTGGCACTGGTGCCACCTCACGATCGCCCTGATTCGTCGGCCGGATTACCGGCCGACCAATCAGGGCGCCTGCTGCGGGTGTCACTCCCGCAACCCGCTCCGCCCCTCTTCCGGAGGACGTGAGCGGGTGCGGGACGTGCACCCCGGGTGCTGGGGACCCCGATCCCCGGCGCCCCTGTTGGGATCGGGGCCCCAGGAGCAGCGGCGGCGGCGGAGACGACGAGGGACTGACCTGATGCGGCGAGGATCGTTGGAGGTGAGTGACAGCCTACTGCTGTTGCTTAGCAACAGCTCCCAGCATGCAAAAATGGCATGCTGGGAGCTGTAGTTATGCAACAGCAGGAGGCAGACCACCACAACTCCCAGCATGCCCTTATGGGCATGCTGGGACTTGTAGTTTTGCAACAGCTGGAGGCACATTCTTTCTATGGAAAAGTGTACCTTCAGCTGTTGTGTAACTACAACTCCCAGCTTGCACAATCAGCTAAAGTGCATGCTGGGAGTTGTAGTAGTGCATCTGGTGGTTGCATAACTACAACTCCCAGCATGCCCGTTGGCTGTCGGTGACTGCTGAGAGTTGTAGTTTTGCAACAGCTGAAGGCACACTGAGTTAAGTAGTAAACCAGTGTGTCTCCAGCTATTGCATAACTACAATCCCCAGCATCCCCAGCCAAAGTAGTATGCCTCCAGCTGTTGCATAACTACAACACCCAGCATGCCCTTCCGCTGTCCGTACATGCTGGGGGTTGTAGCTTTTGCAACAGCTGAAGGCACACTGGTTGCAAAACACTGAGTTTGTTACCAAACTCGGTGTTTCACAACCAGTGTGCCTCCAGCTGTTGCAAAACTACAACTCCCAGCATGCACTGATAGACCGTACATGCTGGGAGTTGTAGTTTTGCAACAGCTGGATGTCCCCCCCCCCAATGTGAACGTACAGGGTACACTCACATGGGCGGAGGATTACGGTTAGTATCCGGCTGCAAGTTTGAGGTGCGGCAAAATTTCTGCAGCAGCTCAAACTGCCAGCGAGAAACTACTGTGAACCCCCCGCCCGTGTGACTGTACCCTAAAAACACTACACTACACTAACACACAATAAAATAAAAAGTAAAAAACACTACATATACACATACCCCTACACAGCCCCCCTCCCCTCCCCAATAAAAATGAAAATGTCTGGTACGCCACTGTTTCCAAAACGGAGCCTCCAGCGGTTGCAAAACTACAACTCCCAGCATGCACTGATAGACCGTACATGCTGGGAGTTGTAGTTTTGCAACAGCTGGATGTTCCCCCCCCCCCCCAATGTGAACGTACAGGGTACACTCACATGGGTGGAGGTTTACAGTAAGTATCCGGCTGCAAGTTTGAGCTGCGTCAAATTTTCTGCCGTAGCTCAAACTGCCAGCGAGAAACTACTGTGAACCCCCGCCCGTGTGACTGTACCCTAAAAACACTACACTACACTAACACAAAATAAAATAAAAAGTAAAAAACACTACATATACACATACCCCTATACAACCCCCCTCCCCAATAAAAATGAAAAACGTCTGGTACGCCACTGTTTCCAAAACGGAGCCTCCAGCTGTTGCAAAACAACTACTCCCAGTATTGCCAGATAGCCGTTGACTGTCCAGGCATGCTGGGAGTTTTACAACAGCTGGAGGCACCCTGTTTGGGAATCACTGGCGTAGAATACCCCTATGTCCACCCCTATGCAAGTCCCTAATTTAGGCCTCAAATGCGCATGGCGCTCTCACTTTGGAGCCCTGTCGTATTTCAAGGCAACAGTTTAGGGCCACATATGGGGTATCGCCGTACTCGGGAGAAATTGGGCTTCAAATTTTGGGGGGTATTTTCTGCTATTACCCTTTTAAAAAATGTAAAATTTTTGGGAAAACAAGCATTTTAGGTAAAAAAAATATATATTTTTTTACATATGCAAAAGTCGTGAAACACCTGTAGGGTATTAAGGTTCACATTACCCCTTGTTACGTTCCCCGAGGGGTCTAGTTTCTAAAATGGTATGCCATGTGGTTTTTTTTGCTGTCCTGGCACCATAGGGGCTTCCTAAATGCGGCATGCCCCCAGAGCAAAATTCGCTTTCAAAAAGCCAAATGTGACTCCTTCTCTTCTGAGACCTGTAGTGCGCCAGCAGAGCACTTTTCACACCCATATGGGGTGTTTTCTGAATCGGGAGAAATTGGGCTTCAAATTTTGGTGGGTATTTTCTGCTATTACCCTTTTTAAAATTGTAAAAATTTTGGGAAACCAAGCATTTTAGGTAAAAAAAATATATATTTTTTTACATATGCAAAAGTCGTGAAACACCTGTAGGGTATTAAGGTTCACATTACCCCTTGTTACGTTCCCCGAGGGGTCTAGTTTCCAAAATGGTATGCCATGTGTTTTTTTTTTGCTGTTCTGGCACCATAGGGGCTTCCTAAATGCGGCATGCCCCCAGAGCAAAATTTGCTTTCAAAAAGCCAAATGTTACTCCTTCTCTTCTGAGACCTGTAGTGCGCCAGCAGAGCACTTTTCACCCCCATATGGGGTGTTTTCTGAATCGGGAGAAATTGGGCTTCAAATTTTGGGGGGTATTTTCCGCTATTACCCTTTTTAAAAATGTAAACATTTTGGGAAAACAAGCATTTTAGGTAAAAAAAAATATTTTTTTTTACATATGCAAAAGTCGTGAAACACCTGTAGGGCATTAAGGTTCACGTTACACCTTGTTACGTTCCCCGAGGGGTCTAGTTTCCAAAATGGTATGCCATGTGGTTTTTTTTTGCTGTTCTGGCACCATAGGGGCTTCCTAAATGCGGCATGCCCCCAGAGCAAAATTTGCTTTCAAAAAGCCAAATGTGACTCCTCCTCTTCTGAGACCTGTAGTGCACCAGCAGAGCACTTTTCACCCCCATGCGAGGTGTTTTCTGTATCGAGAGAAATTGGGCTTCAAATTTTGGGGGGTATTTTCTGCTATTACCCTTTTTAAAAATGTAAAATTTTTGGGAAACCAAGCATTTTAGGTAAAAAAAATATATATTTTTTTTACATATGCAAAAGTCGTGAATCACCTGTGGGGTATTAAGGTTCACTTTACCCCTTGTTACGTTCCCTGAGGGGTCTAGTTTCCAAAATGGTATGCCATGTGTTTTTTTTTTGCTGTCCTGGCACCATAGGGGCTTCCTAAATGCGGCATGCCCCCCAAAAACCATTTGTCGCTCCTTCCCTTCTGAGCCCTCTACTGCGCCCGCCGAACAATTAACATAGACATATGAGGTATGTGCTTACTCGAGAGAAATTGGGTTTCAAATACAAGTAAAAATTTTCTCCTTTTTATCCCTTGCAAAAATTCAAAAATTGGGTCTACTAGAACATGCGAGTGTAAAAAATGAAGATTTTGAATTTTCTCCTTCACTTTGCTGCTATTCCTGTGAAACACCTAAAGGGTTAATACACTTACTGAATGTTTTTTTGAATACTTTAGGGGGTGTAGTTTTTATAATGGGGTCTTTTATGGGGTATTTCTAATATGAAGACCCTTCAAATCCACTTCAAAACTGAACTGGTCCCTGAAAAATAGTGAGTTTGAAAATTTTGTGAAAAATTTCAAAATTGCTACTGAACTTTGAAGCCCTATGGTGTCTTCCAAAAGTAAAAACTCATAAATTTTATGATGCAAACATAAAGTAGACATATTGTATATGTGAACCCCAAAAAAATATATTTTGAATATCCATTTTCCTTACAAGCAGAGAGCTTCAAAGTTAGAAAAATGCAAAATTTTCATTTTTTTCATCAAATTTTGGGATTTTTCACCAAGAAAGGATGCAAGTTACCATTAAATTTTACCACTAAGTTAAAGTAGAATATGTCACGAAAAAACAATCTCGGAATCAGAATGATAACTAAAAGCATTCCAGAGTTATTAATGTTTAAAGTGACAGTGGTCAGAATTGCAAAAAACGCTCCGGTCCTTAAGGTATAAAATGGCCTGGTCCTTAAGGGGTTAAACTAATCCACACCCATTATTGTATTATATCATGGTGTTTTGGCACAGCTCGCAGCTTCTCATTTTTCAAACTAGCAATTACATATTTTTTCAGGTCGTGCAAGTTGTATGTGGATAGAACCCTAGAAAAATTCTACCCATCGGAAATTACCATATTACTATATTTAAGCGAAGGTGATAAATAAGTGATTCTCCAGTGAAAGCCATAGATAGGGAGGAAGACTGTGAAAAAAGCTTCAGGTCTAATGCACATATTTGACTTCTACACAATTAACACCATTATTAACTGCAATAGTCTTTCAATAAGATATAGTATTCTGCCAGGAGAAATTCCAAATTTAGATCGCACCATATGGAAAAACATTTGGAATTCATGTAAAGTAGTATTAGAGATCATTCTGCAAATTTGAAACTTTTCCAACCCTGAATCAAGTTTGTGTAGGAATAATTTTGTTGGAAGGAGAAGATTACACATAGCAGCAGAATAAAACAATTGTCTTTTAAAAACAATCATAAAATACCCAAATACCTATTACTGTGCAAAATTATCACCAATAAAGAAGAACCCTGTTTATTGTTGTAGTTGTTGTTTTTGCCCATATTATGTATAACCATCACCAGTCATACAAATTCTTTTATTCCAGCACAGCTGCATTCATTTGTTTTATTACTGAAACATGGACATGTGATCACCAATTTGACTTACAGAAAGTTACCAGTGCTAATGTGTCTAAAGGAAGTAAAGTTCTGGGTAGGCTGACTTCCTGTGAACTAAAGGCTGACATCATCACCTATGAGATCCCTTCCTGCTCAGCTCACAGACTCCTCCCAACCCTGATCTATATACTGCAGCTATCTCTATAGGATCAGGATATATAGCAGATATGCACTGCTCCTGAGGCAGTGTTCCCACATTAGCCATGATTTACTATTGTAAACCTTCCCTTTTTTTTGAGTTGTGCACCAGACTTTGGTGCATTGTGCCAGAATTTCTGTCTGCATCAGAATTTGTGCCAAAAAAATGTAAAACCTGACCATCTCTCCATTTTACTGAGAAAACCCGAAAAAGGGGCTTGGCCACTGGGGAAAGATCACCAAAAAAAAGGGGGCATGTCCCTGACATTTTCAAAAAATACCAACAAATGTATTAAGATTTCCACCAAATGTGGTGGATTTGAGCCCTGGAAAACCCGACAGCCCAAAGCAAGTGTAAGAAAAAAAGCAAAACATAGGGAAATGTGCGAAATGTTCAGAAATCTTAGTAAATACCGTGGAAAAATACCTGTTGGGGAAAAAAAGACCCATAAAGAAAACTACACTTCCCTATTAGTAAATCAGGGCCATTGCATTTCTTGTTGCATTTCTTTTTATTATTTTTTTTGCCGTTATTTTCCAAAAATCTCAAAAAGCTGCTATTTCACTGCAATTGTACAAATCACAGTAAACAATTATAATTTTTACTGTGACTTTGGAAAACCGTAGCAGAAACTGCCAGGGCCGGACTGTTTAATTTTTTTAAATATAATAAATTTGTCCCCGACTGCTGATCCACAATGTCGTGGGGGGGGTGTTGGAGACAGAGAGGCCGTAAATGTCCACAGTGTTGAGGAGCCCTTAGGGGTCTGCAGGAGGAGGGGAAAGATAGGTCTGGAGGAGGATAGTACAATGGTGGGATTCTGCCAAACAGAAGAAACAGTGTCTGGCGGTATTATTTTTAGGGGGCATGATGTCTGGCAGTATTAATTTTAGGGGGAATGATGTTTGGTAGTATTATTTTTAGAAGGCATGATGTTTGGCAGGGTTATAATGATTATTGTTGTCATACAGAGGATGAGGATCTGCTGACAAAGTAACCAATGATATCCGGACTCTGCAGAGGAAGATATAGCTGAAAGTAGACACAGCATCTGGACCAGATGAAGAAGAAAAGGGGAGAATACGTCTCCTGTGGGTCACTATATCATTGTGTTTTCTGTCTGACTGTGTCCCATCAGAGCTGGAGTCACTTGTAATTTCAGTGATGATGGGTAAAACTGATCACCAATCTGTGGCTCTCCAGCTGTTACAAAGCTACAATTCCCATAATGCATGGAGCTTTGCAACAGCTGGAGAGCCACTTTAACAGAGATGATTTTAGACTATGCAACCTATTTTATTTTATTGTGGGTCTGACTGCTGTGACCCCCACCCAAAAAAATTGGCTGTATAGCCTCATTTGCCCGGGCTTATTTTTGTTCCCGGTCCAGCCCTGGAAACTGCCAAAATGCATTAAAAAGGTTTGGAAAAATGCAGTAAAAATGAATCATGCCAACACATCCTAAAGATTCAAATCTTTATGAAACTCCTCAATTGTTATTAAAGGCTAGATCACTTTTACCTCTAAAAGTTTTCCTAATAAATGCACTTAACCCCTTAATGACCAATGATGTCTACACGTCTTTGTGCAATTAAGAGTGTATGGCATGGGCTCCTGACTTGAGCCCATGCCAAACCAGGCGGCCCTCAGCTGATTCCTGTAGCTGAGGGTGGCTGCTAATAGCTGGAATGCTGCGCTTGCCACAGACGGCTATTAACCTTTTAGATCACCACTGTAAAAGCTGACAGTGAGGTTTAAAAGGACATTTAAATGGCCCCTGTCGTGTAGTGGGGTGGATTACTCCCCCCCCCCCCCCCACCTCAAACACACACACAGCACGATTGAAGGGGGGGGGGAGATCCACTGCAGAGAAAGCCTGAGGGCTTACATTTCCTTCCATGGCTGTTGTGGATATGGATTTGATTTAGCCTGCCTGGAGCAGGCTCTACCAAATGAGCACAGATTACACAGATCAATGGAGTTCAATAGAACTGCATTGATTGATCTGTATGCGGTGTAAAAAAAAATAAGGTTTAAAATAAATAAAATACATTAACCTTTTCCATGTCAAAAGTTTACATCACCACCCTTTTCCCCATTTTCCATATAAAAATATGAAAAATAATTAAAATAAATATATTTGGTATAGTCACCTGCGTAATTGTTCGAATTATTACAATAAAACATTATTTATCCTGAACGGTATATTATACCCCTGATAAAGTGAAGTAAAAAGCGATCAAAAAAGTCTGATCAATACCAAAGTGGTACTGATACAAACAACAAAATATAGTGCAAAAAATTAGCCCTCAAGCAGCCCGGTATACGGAAAAATATAGGGGTCAGAAAATGGCAACTAATTATTATTATTATATATATATTTTTTTAACTGGGCATTGTTTTAATCATGCCGACCTAAAGTATCAAGATCAAGCTGTTAGTTTGACTTCACAGTAAATTATGTAAATAAAAAAAAAAACATCCCAAATTTGCTAAATTTCTTTTTCTTTTTCAATTTTACCTCACAAATATTTTTTTTCCAGTTTGCAGCATATTCTATGGAAACATTTATGAAAACACTAATTGGTACCGTAAAAAGCAAGCCCTTATATGGATGTGGGAGTTATGGCTATTAACCCCTTAAGGATGCAGGGCATACAGGTACCCCCATGGGGGTTCTGTGAGCTAAAATGGTGGAGGAGCATCCCCTTACCTGCCTCCTGCAGCCAACTGCCGATTCACTGATGAAGCCTGGACTTAGCCAGACTAGATTAATGGCTAGCCGATCAAACTGTAAAATGCTATGCCATAGACCCCTTATGGGGGTCTAAAAAAGTCTACAAAAAAAAAATCTACAAGGCCCCCTCCACTAATAAAAATATAAAATTACCCTTATTTTTCCCATTTTATAAAAAAATAATAATAATTATAACATATCCTCACATGTGTAAGTGTCCAAACTATAAAAATATAATGTTTTTGATCCTGAACGATAAATGTTGTAAATAGAGATGAGCAAACTTTTCAAAAATTTGATTCGCCGAATTTTCCGAAAAAGTTTGTTTTGCGGTGAATCTATATTAAAAAAGGCTATTTCTAGCCTACATGCAGCCTCTATAGGGGTATAGAACACTTTGCTGTGTTCTAAAACGCATATGGAGTGTGCTGGGTTAGTGAAATAATACTGTTATTCAGAATAACATGCAGAGTACCGGCATTGCTTTTAGAATCACTGCCGCACAGCAGCACAATGACAGAGCCTGGTGGTGGCATCAGTGTCTGGAGACCATATAGTGACTGAATGGCATAGCGTGGAGGTGTTGGCAGCATGAGGAGACCATTTAGTGGCTGAATGGCACAGTGTGGAGGTTTTGGCAGCATGACACCATATAGTGGCTGAATGACACAGCATGGACATGTTGTCAGCATGAGGAGACCATATAGTGGCTAAATGACACAGCATGAAGGTGTTGGCAGCATGAGGAGACCATATAGTGGATGAATGGCACAGCCCGGAGTAGCCAGCAGCATGAGTAGGCACTAGGCCTTCACAATCCCTAAGATTAAAAGATGAATTAAGAAATTTAAACCGAAGATTTTGGATAGCGGGTGCTACCTATGAGAAAATTTGAAATTACCAGACCCAGGCCCCACTGCGGCATCAGTAAACCATATATTGCCTGAATGACACAGCCTGGAGTTGGCTGAAGCACGAGTTCACAGAAAGGCTTCTCAATCCGCCCCAAAAAACACAACAATTTTATAAATTTTTGAAAAAGATTTTGGATAGCGGGTGCTACCTATGAGAAAATTTGAAATTCCCAGACCAGGGCCCCACAGCGGCATCAGTAACCCATATATTGCCTGAATGACACAGCCTGGAGTTGGCTGATGCATCAGTACCAAGCAGGGCTTCACAATCCCCCCCCCAAAAAACACAACAATTTAATAAATTTTTGAAAAAGATTTTGGATAGTGGGTGCTACCTATGAGAAAATTTGAAATTCCCAGACCCAGGCCCCACAGCGGCATCAGTAAACCATATATTGCCTGAATGACACAGCCTGGAGTTGGCTGATGCACGAGTACACACCAGGGCTTCACAATCCCCCCCCCCCCCCCCAAAAAAAAATTTTTTTTTTATTCATCTCCACAAACATCAGTCTCTCCACATTTTTAGTGGACAGACGAGTTCGCCTTGGGGTGACTATGGCCCCGGCCGCACTAAACACCCGCTCTGATGGCACACTAGTGGCCTGGCAGGACAGCTTTTCCAGGGCAAGCTCTGCTAGTTGCGGCCATAAAACAAGTTTGGCTGCCCAGAAGTCCAGTGGATCTTCAATGGTTGTTGGCACGGCCATGTAAAGGTATGCCACCACCTGCTAGTTCAGGTCCTGCTCCATGTCTACCTGCTGCTGATGAGTTGCTTCACTATGCAGGTGAAGAAAACTACTCATCAGCGACTGTAGACTCAGGCTGCTGCTGATTGAGCTGGTACTGCTCCTGCCACCCCTCCCAAGCAGCCATGGCAGTGGAAGGTGAGAGCAGAGGGCCCCCCGAGTCAGACCTGACTATGTAGAATCTCTCTGTAGTAGGTCAGTTTGTCCTCCCTCTCAGTGGGTGTAAAAAAGGCCCCCATTTTGGGACTGTAGCGAGGGTCTAATAAGCTGGAGATCCAGAAGTCATCCCGCTGACGAATTTTGACAATTCGGGGGTCACTACGCAAGCAACTGAGCATGCATCAGGCCATTTGCGCCAGTGACTCGGAGGGACTACCTGCCTCCATCTCCACTGCATACTGCCACAGTGGGTCTGGGTCCTCTGTCTCAACTTCCTCATAACCCTCCAGCTCCTCTGGCTGCTCCTGCTCCTCCTCTCCTGTCCGATGACTAGAAACACCGGCCATCTCATCCAACCTAAACTGTGCTTCGCTCTGCCCCTCATAATCCTCCTCCTCCAGTTCAGCCCCCACAGGGCTCATGTAGCCTTGAGATGTAGGCGCAACGTCTTTATTGCTGTAACCAGCCATGGTTTCAATCATTTGTTGTAGGAAATGTAGGAGTGGAATTACGTCGTTCATGGCGTAATCCAGGCGACTCACAAATAATGTGGCTTCCTCAAAGGGCCACAGCAAACAGTAGGTGTCACGTATGAGCTGAGACTGGTTCCCATTGAAGTTACACAGGGGAGTACTCCTATCTGCTTGGATCATCAAGAAATCGGTAATGGCTTTTCTTTGTTCGTATAGTCAGTCCAACATATGGAGGGTGGAATTCCAATGTGTGGCTACATCACAAATAAGACTATGTTGTGGAGATACCATTCTGATGCGGCAGCTCAATGAAGGTGTGCTTGGCGGTGTATGAGTGGCTGAAGTGCATGCACAGTTTCCTTGCCATTTTCAGGATGTTTTGCAAATGAGGTGAAGACTTGAGGAAGTGCTTGACAAGCAGATTCAACACGTGTGCCATGCAGGGTGCATGTTTCACACTTCCTTGTTGCAGCGCGGACACAATGTTCTTCCCGTTGTCGGTCACCATGGTTCCCATTTCCAGGTGAGACCTGTCCCAGTTGCTGTTGTGGCTGTGCAGGAACCACATTTACCCAGTGGGCCGTAAAAGTATCGTCCCTGCCCGTAGTTACAGCTCCACAAGTCGGTGCTGCCATGCACTTTTGAACACATTGACAGGTTCAAGGACTGGCCCACCTTCTCTTGTACAAACTTATTCAGGGCTGGTACTGCCTTCTTCGCAAAGAAATGAGGGCTTGGGACTCTCCACTTTGGCTCGGCACAAGCCATCAATTCTCCGAAAGTTGCAGCGTCCACCACTTGAAAAGGGAGGGACTGCAACACCAGCAACTTGGACAGGAGCACATTCAACTTCTGCGCCGTTGGATGAGTGGGCGCATACTGTTGTCTCTTGGACATGGCTTCGCCAATGGATTGTTGGCGGAATGGCTGACTAAAAGCGGGAGAAGCAGGAGCGACAGAAGGAGGGTTTGACACACAGCTCCCTTCTGCTGAGATGGTGGAGCCTTGGCTGGATTAAGGAGGGAGCGGATGGCCACTGGGTGATGCAGCAGGCTGGACCACTACATTGGAGCCACGGTTCTCCCAGGCCGCTTTATGGTGGCAAAGCATGGGTTGAAACAGGGCCATGGTGCCGACATTGGGACCCTGGCCTTGCTTCACCTTCTGCCGTCAGATCTTGCATGTGGCTACGTGAACCTCCACCCGATTCCTTATGAAAAACTTCCACACCGCCGAGTAGCTGATTTTCCCACCCACAGTCCGCACTAATTAACTGCTACTGGCGCCGTCTCCAGGAACCCCTGTTCCACTACCTCCCGGAAAGGTAGGCTGCCGCGAAGCAGGTGGTCTTCCCCGGGCACATTTGGCTCCTGAATTTCCACTACTGCCACCACGCTGACTGCCAACCGTGCTACCGCCTTGCTGCCTTAAGGGCAACCTGCAACTCTGTTCTACTGATGATGATGAAGCCCCTTCTGCACCCGGCTCCCAATTGCGATCGGCTTCATCATCATAAACAGGTGTGTGCACGTCACTGATGTCCTCCTCAGGTTCCCCAACAGTGTCTGCTTCAGGACCCTGAACACTTGCAACACCACCTCCCACATCACTCTACGCATCACTATTTAGCCGCCTAGCAGAGCAAGCAGCGCATGTCTCATCCCCTTCTTGGCTGTCCAGTAGCTGCTGACTGTCCTCTATTAGATCGTCCTCAGTAAATAGTGGAGCTGAACCCACAGCATAAGATACTTCTTTAGGAGAGGGAACAGCATAGGACAAAGGCAATGGGAGGGCAGGGACTGCTCCCGGGCCATGCCAACTGAGGGTTGTGTCTGAGGAACCCACCGACTGTTGACTGGGGGTGTCATATGTCACTTGTGATGATGTGGATGAGCGTGTTAACTAATCGACGACGGCAGATGGGTTGCTGGTGGAGACACGACCGCTGGCTGATAACGGGAGCTCAGGCCTCTCGCTGCGACTCCTGCTGCCACTCGCCCCAAGTCTGCTGCCAACTCTGCCTGAAGTATTTAGGCCTCTGCCACTCCTCTGTGCACGTCCTGGCACTTCTCTGCCTGACATACTTAGTGCGTTTATGAGGGTATTACAATACGCTACACTACTCTTTAAACAGTATTTGTCTAGAACAGCAGCAGGTGATTACTTACGGCTGTCCTTGAACAGTATGTAGGCCCTTGACAGATTAACAGGTACTAAATGATACAATACTTACCTATTTTTGTAAAACACCAGCCGGTGAATGCTATTGTTTGGACTTTGACGATATGGAGCACCTTGACAGCTTAACAGGTACTAAATGGTACAATACTTGGATGTACCTATGCGGTACGCACTGATGAGGGCAGTAATATGCGTAACTATACGCAGAAAAAACTATATTTAAATTTTTTTTTAAAACAGCCGGTGAATACTATTGTTTGGACTTGCACAGTATGTAGACAGCCCCTTGACAGATTAACAGGTACAAAATGGTAGAAATGCACTACAGTCCACTGAACAATCACGTATTTCTGAACAGCAGCAAGACCCAAAAGTGCAGCACCACAAAAAAAAATTTATTCCAGGGATTAAACCCTAAATTGCACTCTGTCACACAATTCTGAGCAGCAGAAGCTTTGTGGAACCAAAAAAGCTCAATTGGGCTGAAAAATGAGGAGATGAGATGCTTCAGAAAGTTCAGGCAGCTTGGAGATCTGTATGAGGCAGCTGACAGCTATCTGCCCCTCTCTGCTGCAATGCTCAATAATGTGAATAGGAGGTTTAGCAATCAATGATCCTTCTCAGTGTGAACAGCACAGCACTCTGCACTCCTGTCTTTCCCTAATGCTGATGTGACTAGCAGTTGCAGTGTAACGCTGTGGTATGAGCTATTCACACACACGCAGTCCCGACCTTTCCATCTAAGTGCATAGATTAAATGAAGAGAGGCAAGATTGCCGCCGATTATATAGGGGCTGTGACATCACAGGGGTCAGTTAACACTGATAAGCTGCATCTCACCTGTGATTCAGGGTCAGCCTGCCTACCTTCATTCCCGCCGCTTTTTCCCGCCCTCCCCTAATCCCCTGCCCCATGTACTCACATGTGTATCCGCCATCTTAGGTCTCCAATAGCCTGGAATGCTGTAAAATGGAGTTTGATGAAGCGATTTGCGCGATCGAATCGCAGCGATATTCATATTCATTGCAAATCTAATTTTTCATGAAACTCGTAACGAATTCGGGTTCGTCAACTTCGATTCGCTCATCTCTAGGCGTAAACATAAAAAATACCAAACGCCAAAAATACTGATTTTGAATCACATCATATATCATAAAAAATAAATAAAAAGTGATCAAAAAGTCCCATCATAACAAAAATGGTACCAATAAACACTACAGATCAGTTTGCAAAAAAATAAGCCCTCATATGTCCCCGAATATGGAAAAATTTTAAAGTTACAGGGGTCAGAAAAAGCCAATTTTATGCATACCAATTTTGTTAAGAAAAGTTAGTATTTTTTTTAAGTAGTACAATAATAGAAGAAAACTATATACATTGAGTATCGTTTTAATTGCATTGACCTACAGAGTAAAAATAATGTATCATTTTTACCAGAAAGTTGTAAAATTGCAAGTTTCTTATAAATTTCCACCCACAAATAAAAATGTTTTGGTTTGTCATTACAAAGTAAAAATGGTCACGCAAAAAACAAGCCCTCATTTTGGTCTGTAGGTGGAAAAAAAAATTTTATGGATTGTAAATGGAAAGGAGGAAAAAACAAAAAAGGCCCAAAATGGGCTGAGTCTTGAGGGGTAAAGGGCGAGGAGGAAAAAACGAGAAACACATTAAAAACTGCATTTAGTGTAAACTGACAATAACCCACTTATGAGTCTCAGCTGTTTAGGCTTCTGGTTGCTGAAGTGATTAGATTGGTCTTATTAGGTTAATTAGGGAAATGTAGGTAACATGAAAATTTAATTACTGCTCTGAATCAAAAATGAACATGTATGAAAACCCATGCTTGCCACATCAGCTAAAACAGGTAAGTACAAGGCATACTCAAGAGCCTCTACATTATTTTCTAATAATTGCCTATGCTTACTAATATTTAATTGACAAAATAATAGCACAACACCTAAATAACATGTATATTTTGCCTACTTAATTATCTTGTTTCATAGTCTACATAACTGCTGAGGTAGATTAGAAGGTTGTAAGACAGCCCTAGAAAATAGAGTTCCCAAGGCAATTGTCCCTTGTGCACATACTGTCTGGCCCCATGATTTATTGGTTTTGTGTATGTAATTACTATTCACTGTATGATAAAAGGCCATGCAACTTCGGTCAGTGAACATTCTTGTTTAAAATCCATAAGGTTGAAAACCAGTTATTGACAGAGATCTGTCAGTGGTCTTACACATTGTTAGGCTCCTTTCACAGTATATGTTATATGTGCTCCTGTTTTAAAGACCCGTTACAATGTCCCATTAGGAAAACCCTTAAAAAGGGCCGTTAAAAAAGTCCCTTTAAGTCTATGGGATTTTTTGGTGATCCGTTATCACCCATTATAGCCCGTTATGAATAACAGACATTATTTGTGACGGGAGAAAAAACGTTACATGCACTAAGTTTTTCTCCTGTCACAAATAACGTCTGTTATTCATAATGGGCTATAACGGGTGATAACGTGTGGTGTCCCGGTACCGTATCCTATACGTTCCCTGTATAGAGGTCCACATAGCCAGAGTCCCTAGGACGTCAGGGTCCCTCTTGTCTAGTCTTCCCCTTGTCACCTCTCACATAGTCAGTAGATATATAGTGGTTCTATTTGATATTTGTATAGCTATAGGTATAGAAACTGTATATATTTGGTTATTTACCTGTATGGAGCGTAGCAGGACCTGCGGGTCACATGATCAGGTAGAAACTCTATGGTTTTGCTTAAGGACCTTTGGAGGTCCCCGTGATGTGTTCACCCACCATGCCTTGTAACAATGAGTGACAGCTGACACGGACCAATCCAAAATGGCCCTGCCCATATAAGGGAGCAGCGGCCATTAATCGCTCTCTTGTTCCCGGGCTGCCAAGCAAGCAGCATCTCTTTCGTCGTGGGCTGCTGATGGGGACAGATCTGGGCAGCTGTCATCAGCAGTAGCCAGGCCTAAGCCTTGCAGCAACGGTCATCTCTAAAAACTGTGAGTTACTTCAATCCCTATTACCTCAAAAATCCTAAATCTAATAACTCTTTGAATAAGTCAATGGTCCTCAGCATCTGTCAATCACTGCCGTGCTATATAGAGACTGTATTACTAAGACTGTTGCTGTTAATTGGATGTATCGCAAGTACTTCAGTAAAGTTTATGAAAGTTCAAGTTGATGTCCATTGTGGACCTTCATTCATTTAAGCACGCACCTATCGTTCCTGGGAAGGGTGGCGATAGGCCGGAGATTTACCTCAGCGTATTAACCCTCACCCTGGTGTCACAAGTGACAGGGGTTATGTTAACCCCTTATATTCTGAAGCAACACCCCAACTACACTATACCCCCCAAGGGCTAACACAAAGCGATAATCAAAAATCCCATAGACTTGAGTGGGATTTTTTAACGGACGTTTTTAAGGGTTTTCTTAATGGGACATTGTAACGGGTCTTTAAAAAGGAGCAACATATAATGTGAAAGGAGCCTAAGAAGTTCTATTGAACTCAATAATAAAATTTCCGTTAGTTCCCACACATATTTATTTTACAGCCAATAATTGCTATAACCATAACATTAACATAAGGCCTTTTTTTGTCTGTCTCCATATTACAATCCGCCCATTTTTTGGTATGTAATTTGGGGCATATTTTGGGCAGTAAATGGTCCAAAATTTATCCCAAATGAAAAATTTTTTTTTTTTTAAACTTAACTCTTTAAGGACACATGACGTACCGCTACGTCATGTGTCCCGGTCCTGCGATATAACGTGGGGTTACACGGTAACCCCGCATCATAGTTACATAGTTACATAGTTAGTATGGTTGAAAAAAGACATACGTCCATCAAGTCCAACCAGGGGATTGAAGGGAAGGATGTAAGGGGATAAGGGAAAGGGATGTAGTTTTATAATTCTGCATAAGCATTAATGTTATTTTGTTCCAGGAATGTATCTAACCCTGCTTTAAAGCTGTTAATTGTTCCTGCTGTGACCAGTTCCTGAGGTAGACCGTTCCATAAATTCACAGTCCTCACGGTAAAGAAGGCGTGCCGCCCCTTTAGACTAAACCTTTTCTTCTCCAGACGGAGGGAGTGCCCCCTCGTCCTTTGGGGGGGTTTAACCTGGAACAGTTTTTCTCCATATTTTTTGTATGGGCCATTTATATACTTATATACGTTTATCATATCCCCCCTTAAACGTCTCTTCTCAAGACTAAACAATTGTAACTCCTTTAATCGCTCCTCATAGCTAAGATGTTCCATGCCCCATATTAGTTTAGTCGCGCGTCTCTGCACCCTTTCCAACTCCGCAGTGTCCCTTTTATGAACAGGCGACCAAAACTGAACAGCATATTCCAGGTGAGGCCGTACCAATGCTTTATAAAGGGGGAGTATTATGTCCCTGCCCCTCGAGTCCATGCCTCTTTTTATACATGACAATATCCTGCCGGCTTTGGAAGCAGCAGCCTGACATTGCATGCTATTTTGTAGTCTGTGATCTACAAGTACACCCAGATCCTTCTCTACCAGTGACTCTGCCAGTTTAATCCCCCCTAAGACATACGACGCATGCAGGTTATTAGTACCCAGATGCATAACTTTACATTTATCCACATTGAACCTCATTTGCCAAGTGGATGCCCAGACACTTAGTCTATCCAAGTCATCTTGTAACTTATGCACATCCTCTATAGACTGTACTGTGCTACAAAGCTTGGTGTCATCTGCAAAGATAGAAACAGAGCTGTTAATACCATCCTCTATATCATTGATAAATAAATTAAACAGCAGCGGGCCCAGTACTGAACCTTGGGGTACACCACTAATAACCGGGGACCAATCAGAGTACGAATCATTTACCACCACTCTCTGGGTACGATCTATGAGCCAGTGTTCAATCCAGTTACAAACTAAAGTTTCCAAGCCCAAGGACCTTAACTTACCTGTCAGATGTCTGTGAGGGACAGTATCAAATGCTTTGGCAAAATCCAGAAACACTATATCCACAGCCATTCCTCTGTCAAGGCTTCTACTCACCTCTTCATAAAAGCAAATTAGATTGGTTTGACAACTTCTATCCTTAGTAAACCCATGCTGGCTATCACTTATAATACTATTATCCCCTATGTATTCCTGTATGTAATCCCTTATAAGTCCTTCAAACAATTTACCCACAATGCACGTTAGACTTACCGGTCTATAATTGCCTGGCGAAGACCTAGAGCCCTTCTTGAAGATTGGTACCACATTAGCCTTGCGCCAGTCCCTTGGCACAATACCAGACACCAGAGAATCTCTAAATATCATGAACAAGGGTACAGATATTACTGAACTTACCTCTCTAAGAACTCTTGGGTGTAGTCCATCCGGTCCTGGGGATTTGCTTACATTTACTTTACTTAACTTACCTTGTACCATCTCTACATTAAGCCAGTTCAATACATTATATGATGTGTTACCAGCACTGACCTGACCAATGTCAGCTCCTTCTTCCATAGTATATACAGAACTAAAGAACCCATTCAGTAGCTCCGCCTTCTCTTGATCGCCCGTGACAACCTCCCCATTATCATTATTAAGGGGTCCTACATGCTCTGTCCTTGGTTTTTTTGTATTTATATATCTAAAAAAATATTTAGGATTAGTTTTGCTTTCTTCGGCCACCTGTCTCTCATTTTGAATTTTTGCTGTTTTTATTACATTTTTACAGATTTTATTAAGCTCCTTGTACTGTTTAAATGTTATAGCTGACCCATCAGATTTGTATTTTTTGAAGGCTATTTTTTTGTTGTTTATTGCTCTTTTAACCTCATTTGTCAGCCATGTAGGATTTAGTTTTAATCGTTTATATTTGTTCCCCTTTGGTATATATTTAGCTGTATAGTTATTTAGAGTTGATTTAAAGATGTCCCATTTACCTTCTGTATCAGTATTTGAGAACACCTCCCCCCAGTCTATGTCCTGTAGTGCAGCCCTCAGCCCAGGGAAATTTGCCTTTTTAAAGTTATATGTTTTTGCTTTCCCCGTCTGTCTTTGTTTTCTACATTTTAAGTCAAAAGTAACTATATTGTGGTCGCTATTACCAAGGTTTTCCCGCACAGTTACATTACCAACCAGCTCTGCGTTGTTGGAAATGATCAGATCCAACAAGGCATCACTTCTTGTTGGGTCCTCCACAAACTGGCCCATAAAATTATCCTGCAATAAATTTAGGAATTTTCTCCCCTTTGTAGTTTTAGCCAACCCCCGGCCCCAATCTATATCTGGATAGTTAAAATCTCCCATTATTACCACTGTACCTGCCCGGGCGGCCCTCTCTATTTGTTTATACAGCCGACCTTCTATCTCTTCAGTGATATTAGGGGGTCTGTAAATTACACCAAATATTATTTTTTCAGTATTTCCCTCCTTTTGTAATTCTACCCACAGTGATTCCACCTCCTCAGAATCATCACACACTATGGCATCGTTCACATTGACTTTCATACCACCTCTTACATACAGACAGACTCCACCACCTTTTCTGTTCATTCTATCCTTGCGAAACAATGTAAACCCCTGCAGATTAACAGCCCAGTCATGCGAGGAGTCCAGCCATGTCTCAGTGACCCCAACTATATCAATATGTTCCTCCAGTATCAAGGCCTCAAGCTCCCCCATTTTATTTGCTAGGCTTCTGGCATTTGTGAACATACACTTTTACATTTCCATTAAGTTTTACACATATAGTCTCACTAATGGGATTTTCAGAGTTATTGGGGTTAATGTCATTTTTTGAGTTATAAGGGCTAATTGTACTATTTAAGTTATTGGGGCTAATGGGATTTTTTGAGTTATTGGGTCTAACGTTATTATTTAAGTTATTGGGGCTAATGGGATTTTTTGCGTTATTGCGTCTAACGTTGTTATTTAAGTTATTGGGGCTAATGGTATTTTTTGAGTTAATGGGGCTTATTGTAGTTATTGAGTTATTGGGGCTAATGGAATTTTTTGAATTATTGGGATTACAATTTTTCGGGCTACATTTATTTTTACAGCTGGTTTGTAACGCATGAATCTCCTTATCCACTGTTCTTAACCTCCCCCCACAGGACTCCTCTCCACCCGCCATTATGTCCTGACCCCTCTCTAACCTATCCATCCCACTGTCTGCTTTCTTTGCTTTATTATCCTCCCCCCACTCACCTAGTTTAAATACTCAGCCACCCCTTCCAGGATTCTCTCCCCCAGCACAGCAGACCCCCTTCCATTCAGGTGCAAATTATCCGTAGAATAGAGTTTGTACCCCAATGAAAAGTCAGCCCAGTGCTCTAAAAACCCAAACCCTTCCCCCTCACACCACGACTTAAGCCATGCATTTAACTCCCTAAGCTCCCGCTGTCTTTCCTGCGATGCGCATGGCACAGGAAGTATTCCAGAGAACACAACCTTAGAGGTCCTTCCCTTCAGCTTGGCACCTAGTTCCTTGTAATTATTCTTCAAGGACCTCCACCTACCATGTATTCTGTCGTTGGTTCCCACATGGACCACGACAGCTGGGTCATCCCCAGCCCCCCCTAGTAATTTGTCCACCCTTTCCACCACATGCCGAACCCTGGCACCAGGGAGACAGCAAACCATTCGGTTGAGGTGGTCTTGGCGACAAATTATTCTATCAGTCTTCCTGATTATAGAGTCCCCTACCACAACTAACTGTCTTGGCCTACCTGCGTTACCATCCCCCACACTACTAGTTGAGCTGTTCCCCCGGCTGTTAGGGAGACCAGTATCCACTAGGGTTGCCATCTCTGATACTGAGGCCCTCGCATCATCGCCCAACTTGGCAATTTTACTTGGGAGATCAGAAGCAGAAGTGACCTTCCTTTTCCTTGCCCCCTTTCCAGTCCCTCTAACTACATTAACCCAGCTCCCTACTTGGGCCTCCTGGCTAGTTTCTCCAACCTCCATTTCTGCCCCACTAACTGCTTGCTCTGTAAGATTGTCAATCGCCCTCAATGTTGCATTTTGCTCCTCTAGATCTCTAATACGAGCTTCCAGGTGGGCAACATGCTCACATTTGTCACAGCGGTATGCACCCTGAAGCTGCTGCTCCAGAGATGTATACATGTGGCACAATGTGCACTGAAGAAAACCTCCAATCCTGCTGTCCATATCCTTGGTGACAAACAGCTGTTATTAACTATTAAGAAAAACTACTTTTATCAAGGGAGTGTAATACTTACAGTTACAGTGGGTCCTGCTTACAACTCCTGCTTTCTAAACTTCTGCTTATAAAACTTCTCAAATGTAACACTTAATAATACCACACTTTAGAATACAGACCCAGCTTCAGCTAGACTCAGTCAGAGCAGGGCTCACAGAGTTTCCCAGTTAGTTTTATACACCTGAGAGCAGTTAATCAATTAACCCCTCCCCCAGGTGTGCTACAGACAGGAGGAAAAAAAAAAAAAAAAAAAAAAAATGCAAGGGCTATGCAACCGCTGGAGACACCCTGTTTGGAAAACAATGATCCACAGTATACTTAGCACATGAACTTCTGCTTATAAAACTTCTCAAATGTAACACTTAATAATACCACACTTTAGAATACAGACCCAGCTTCAGCTAGACTCAGTCAGAGCTTCATAGTGAAGCCGGGACCCGCCGCTAATAGCGCGCGGCACTGATCGCTCAAATCTGAGCCGCATGGGTAAAAACGAAAGTGAAAGTGCCCGGCTAGCTCAGGGAGCTGTTCGGGATCGCCGCAATATAATCGCGGCATCCTGAAAAGCTGTACTACAGGAGGAAGGTCTCTTACCTTCCTTCCTGCAGTCCGATCGCTGATTGAATGCTTCAAGCCTGAGATCCAGGCTTGAGCAATCAATCACCGATTTCACTGATTGTTGCCATGCAACTGCAAGGCAGCAGTCTGTGAATGAAATCAGCCATTGCAAGCTGATAGGTCTCTATGGCAGCTTGCAAAAAAAAGTGTTAAAAAAAAGTTAACCCTTTCAGGTATTCCCTTCTGAATTAAAAGTTTGAATCACCGGGCATTTCCTAGTAACAAAATAAGGCAGTGTAAATAAAAATACACATATGTGGTATCACCGTGTGCGTAAATGTCCGAATTATAAAAATATAGCACTTTTTAAACCGCACATTCAATGGCGTACGCGCAAAAAAATTCCAAAATATTGAATTTTTGATCGCTTTTATACCACAAAAAAGTGAATAAAAAGTGATCAAAAAGTCTGATCAGAACAAAAATGGTACCGCTAAAAATGTCAGATCATCGTAGATCATAGCACCCTGAACACAGAAAAATAAAAAAGTTATAGGGGTCAGAAGATGACAATTTTAAACGTATAAATTTTCCTGCATGTATTCATGATTTTTTTCTGAAGTGACACAAAATCAAACCTATACAAGTCTGGTATCATTTTAACTGTATGGACCTACAGAATAAAGATAAGGTGTCATTTTTGCCGAAAAAATGTACTGCGTAAAAACAGAAGCCCCCAAAACTTACAAAATAGTGTTTTTTCATAAATTTTGTCGCACATTGATTTTTTTTCCCATTTCACCGTAGATTTTTAGGTAAAATAACTAATGTCATTACAAAGTAGAATTAGTGATGCAAAAAATAAGACATCATATAGAATTTTAGGTGAAAAATTTAAAGAGTTATGATTTTTTAAAGTTAAGGAGGAAAAATTGAAAATGAAAAAATGGAAAAAGCCCCGGTCCTTAAGGGGTTAAATGGGCACTGTCAGATACAAATACCGTATTTATCGGAGTATAACATGCACAGGCCTATAATATGCTGTTATTTTTTTTAAAAGGTTTTTTACCCAAATATCCTTGTTAAAATGAGAGAGCGTGTAAGTGCGGGTATACCCCGATAAACTGTTTCTGCTGCAGTTCAATGATTTACAGTGGCCCCTTAAAATCATGTAGCTGCAGCGGCTTCTGCAGGGCCAGAGGCCCTCCCCGCTGCAAACAGTCTTATCTAAACAACTTTTAGTTTTCACGTTGCAGTGGTCACAAATTTATGAAGCGTGAATGTCACACATAGGCATAAAAAAATTTGCAAACCCCTCCAAAATGTTGCAAACCTAGGACAGGTCAGACCTGGCTTACAAAACTGCTTTTGGAGAGAACTTTGAAAAAGTCTCACAAAAAGTTGCCAATGCGCTGTTGGCCTGACTCCTTGAGAAATTATAATGCTGTTTAATGTAAGTATAAAGCAGCTTAATTTCTTTATAACA